>NW_006399806.1:16696013-16726805 GCF_000299155.1 Elephantulus edwardii
CTGGATCATTTAATATTCTGCCTAAAGCATCCTTGATTATAGCAACTCTAGGTTTGGACTTGTTCTTCAGTTCCTTGAGCTTAAGAAATGCTGAATGAGTTCAGCCCTTTTGAAATAAGGGAAAGCCTCCTCTTTTTATTGTAACTTGAGTGAAAGTTTCAAAATCGTATTGATTTTCCATTCAATTCTCAAAATAGGTTTTTGATGGTAGAAGATAGTCTTGATTCCTTCAATAACAACCCTATTAAAACCTTCTCAGAAGTCTGTCTGTCATACAGCAACAATGTTGGCTGAAATGTATGTGTGCATTGGTGACTCCTCTGACTGCTTGTCATAGATATTTGGCCATATTTCATAAAAAGGCTAGAAAGGACATCTAGTTCGATCCCCTACTTCATGCAACATTTTTACCACAAACCCATCCAATTCTTTTCCCCAACTATTTTCAATGACAGACAGTTTTACATTTCTAAACACAGTATATGCATGCTTCAGCCCTCAACTGCAACAAAAATGGCAAGTCAAAGGAGGTCTGGTGGCCTACTGGCAAGAAGCTGCACTGCAATCCCAGAGGTACATGGTTTGAATCCACCAGATGCTCTACTGGAGAAGGAGGGACAATCTTCTCCCGTACCAGTCAGATCCGATTTGACAGTACACACACACACAAAATAATAATAATAATAAAAAAATGGCAAGTCAGTGGTGTTACATGTAAACAGAATGGATTATGAATCCATCGTGTTGGTTCATAACTTGATGAGAATGTTTGTTTTTAGTATTTTCTCTCAAATCAAATACATTTCCATTTAAGCAACACAGCATTAGTTAAATTTCTCTACTTGTTTTCCTCCAACGTCTGTTTTTATATAATGATGCTTTAGTGGGAGGGCAGATAAGAAATTTTGTAAAGATACTTAAATATCAAAAAGTCCTCAAGTTTCTAATAAGTCCTAGAGAGGAGAGGTGCCATCCTATTAGTTCTGGATGTACAGGCAGTTAATACTGCTGCAGCACGACCCAATTCTGTGATCTTTTAACAGACAGAAATATCTTTTCCTAGAGTTCGAAAACTAAAACTCCAAGTTCATGGTGCTGGCTCTAGACTTTCTGTGTTTCAACTCTGGAGGAAGGCCTGTCTCTTTTGAGCTTTTGTTCCTGGGTGATCATTCTGTGGTCTGTTGTCACTCCTCTCCCCACCTCTGCTTGAGTGTTTAATTTCTTTTATATCTCAGAAGAGATTGATTGTAAACATACCTTATACTAACCCTTTCTCATCTGCATGACAGACATCTCATTTCTAAATGAGATTCCAACCACTGACATGGTATTGTTGTTGTTATGTGCTGTCAAGTCGCTTGTGACTCATAGGGACCCTATGTACAACAGCTCTGAACCCTGCTCTATCCTAAGCAAACCTCATTGTATCTGACACACCTACCCCATTACCTCAGTCGCTGAGTCAGTCCTTCTCATCCAGGGTCTTCCTCTCTTATGCTTTCCTTCACCCTTCCAAGCATGATGTTCCTCTCCAAGGACTGGTCTCTCCTTGTAACGTACCCAAAGTATGTGAAACAAAGCTTCAAAATCCCTGCTTCCAAGGAGCAGCCTGTTTACACCCTCTCCAGGGTGAACCTGTTTGTTCTTTTAGCAGTCCATGGTATATTCAATACCCTTTTCTGGCACCACAGCTCCAAGACATCAATTCTTCTTAGTCATTGTCTAAGTCATCCTTAATAATTGTCCAGCTCTCTGATGCATAGCAAGTAATTGAGGAGACTATGGCCTGGATCAGGTGTTCCTTAGTCTCTAGACTCACAGTGTTGTTCTTCAGTATTCTGGAAAGGTCCCCAACAGTGGATTTTCCCAGTGGAATTTGTCTTTTGATTTCCTGGTTGCTGGTACCAGGAGTGTTGATTGTGGATCCAAGCAAGTGGAAGCTGCTATCAGCTTCAGTCTTACTGCCAGCTTCAATCTTACTACCAGCTTCAATCTCTTCACTTTCTCTCATGATGCTGGCAATAGGCCTAGTTGTGAGAATCTTTGCTTTCTTGATGTTGAGCTTCAATCCATATTGAAGGCTTCAGTCCTTAACATTCTGCAGCAAATGCCTCATGTCTTCCTCAGTTTCAGCAAGAAGGGTTGTAACATCTGCATAATACAGGTTGTTTATGAGTCTTCCTTGAATCCTGATGTCACATATCTCTTCATAGAGCCCAGCCTCCTGGATAATCTTTTATGCATACAGATTGAAAAAGTACGGAGATAGGATGATTCTCTGGCATACAGCTTTCCTGATTTTGAACCATTTAAAGTGTCTCCTTGCTCTGTTCTGACGACTGCCTCCTGGACCAAGTATAGGTTTCACATAATCACAATCAAATGTTCTGGGATTCCCATTCTTCTCAGAGTCAGCCACAGTTTGTTGTGATCCACACAGTCAAATGCCTTTGCATAGTCAATGAAACACAGATAGACATTCCTCTGGTATTCCCTGCTTTCAGCCAAGTTCCATCTAACATTGGCTATAATATCCCTAGTGCCACAACCTCTTCTAACCCCAGTCTGCACATCTGGAAATTCTCTGTTGATGTGTTGGTCCAGTCGTTTTTGGATAATTTTCAGTAGGATCTTGCTTGCATATGATAGAGGTTAGTATTTAAAGCACATATTTTGAAGGGATGTAATTCTTTTTTTTATCCCTTTTTTAATTTTTTTTTATTTTATTATTTGTGTGTGTGTGTACGGTCAAATCAGATCTGACTGGTACAGGAGGAGATTGTCCCTCCTTCCTCGGCAGAGCATCTGGTGGATTTGAACCGTGCGCCTCTGGGATTGCAGTGCAGCTTCTTGCCACTAGGCCACCAGAGCTCCCCTGAAGGGATGTAATTCTTGATGTAATTTAAACCATTTCCATGTTTCCAGTTGTTGTGTACTATTGAGTTGAAACCGACTCATAGCCAACCCTCCAGCAGGTTATTTAAAGGCAGTAAGTCATACAAGAGGAGATTGCTCATCTTTCTCCTGGTGGATTCAAATCACATACCTTTGGGTTGTCAGCGCAGCTCTTTACCACTAAGCCTTCAGAGCTTCTACATATTTTGAGAGGTATGGTGAAAATCATATTTTAAATGGCTTTCCCAGGTACCATATGTTGAATACCTCTTCCACGAGGAAACTGCTAAATGTGTTCCTAAGAGAACATAAAAATAACACATGGGCAGCATGCATGAGCAGAATCAGGTCCTGAGAGTGTCAAATGCCCCCCCCCAATTTAGCTTCCCCCAAGTGAGTAGGGGTGCCTCCCACTAGGCCTGCAGAAGAGGTCTTCCAGAATTAGACTCAACCCAGCTTGAGGGATGAGCAGATGAAAGCAGCCACAGAGCTGAGCACTGCCGGGAAAGCACAACAGGTAAGGCACACCTTGTCTTGCTGCCTGCAGCAGTTACCCCTGCAAGGCTCTCCTCCTACCTCTGGGCAGCACTGGGCTAATAACACACCTACAAAGTGCAGCACAAATCAGCACCATGTGTGGTAAGCAGGAGGTAATTACATTTCACTTGTTTAATTAAGTTTCACTTTCTGGTTGCCTTGGGGAAGGAGTTGGGTTTGTTGTTGTGTTGATTTTTTTCCCCCTCCCCTGATGCTTTTCCCCCTTTTTTCTCCTAGCGAGGAACTGAGCAGTTCTGCATTGTGTTGAATTGGATTCACAGTGTTTGTGCTGGCTGAATTAAGCATCTATAATCATATATTTCCTCTCCTTTGTCTGTCTGTGCCAGAGTCTTAATATGCGGGACAGAAATTTCATTTAATGGAGATGTAATTTCTCTGTTGTTTTACCACCTATTTAAACCAGCTCATCTGCATGAGGATGCTGGTCTGTATGTCAGCCATGTGCTCCGCCAGCACTGAGGCTGGTATTGTTTTCCACCGTGTACACTACATGCCCATGGATGTCTGAAGAGCTAGGAAATGTGTTACAGCTACAAGGATGTGGTGCCTTTTCCTACTTGGTTTTGCACCTCTACTAAATTGTACATTAATTCACTCAACCCTTTGTGATCAAGTCAGAACTTGGCTGACCCTCCAATGAGCTTCTGGAGGCTGTAAGTCCCACAAGAGGGGCTTGCCCATCTTTCTCCTATGAAGCTGCTGGTGCATTTGAGCAGCCAGAGAAGTGCCACCTTTGGGGTAGCACTCACCTCCCTGTGAAGTACACCACCTGAGCTCCCTAAATTGTACATTGTTACATGCTGTCCAGTCAGAGCTGACCCTCCAGTGGGTTTTCAGAGGCAATCAATCAATCGCTCGGAAGGAGATTTCCCATCCTTCTCCCGCAGAGCAGCCAGCTGGTGGATTCAAACTGTATGCCTTAGGGATTGCAGTGCAGCTTCTTACTCATCCTCTTACTCTTAAAATGATCTGTGAACCTAATATGCAAAAAGTAAGGTGATCTGCTTCATGGGAAACTTATGTTTCAAGAAGGTTAAGTTTAACCAGTCCCACATATTCCTAAGCTGATTCATCTAGAGTGTTAATTCTATCACTGTGGAGACTCATGAGTACACCCTTTCCCCATGTGTAAGCCGCACAGAGGCATGGCCTTGGGAATGTAACGAGCCACGTAAGAATGAAAGCCCATGAGAAGCCTTGAGTAAGCACATGCACTGTGCACCCTGGTCTGAATCCACCAGTCAGGATTTCACTTTTCAAGACATTTGAAGCTGTAGGCATTTTGAGATAAAAAGAATAGTAAGTTAGAGGCCGAGTCACTGAAGTCTCACTTAACAGTGATGGAGGAGGGGAGCCTCGGCTGCCTGCTGAGTCATCTCTTAGCAGTGGTTATATATACTTCCTGCTTCTTCTCTTTGGTCAAGGGCTTCCTCTGTACTGACTCAGTCCACGCAGCTACAACGTCGGCCACACTGGCCATGCTCTGATTACTCACCTGAAGGATCATACGTCACCTCAAAGTCAAAAAGCAAACCCACTGCTGTTGAGTGGGTTCCCCCTCACAGTGGCCTCAACACGCTATGGACTTCCCCACCCGAGCTCCTCACAGCACACGCCATGCTCTATGCACGTAACGGAATGCACCTCTGGCAGAGGCGTTAAAGGGCAAGATAGCCTTGCTTTTTCATCACATTTTCTGCCCTTGCCAACTCTCCCCTCTGGCTCCCAAGCCAGTGAGGGGCCCCCACTTCTGTGCCCACTCTCACAGCTAAAATGATGTGCATATAGAGTGGGCCTGACACCTGCTCACCACCTTCTGAACAGTCTTGACCAAGTTTCTGAGGAAAGTCAGTTAACACCAAGCATCATGTGTACCTTTTAGATAATGATTCGAAATGCATTGATTTCATATTATATTGTCAGTGTTATCAATTCCTGGACTTCTGCTGACTTTTGAGGAGCCAGGAGATTGCACTTTTCAGAGTTTCCCTAGCAGAATGCAGTCCGTTTATGGCCTAGGAAAGGCATATTTGGAGTATTAAATCTTGTCCTCACAAAACCAGATTAATACCCTATCCAGGGCATAACTTGTTCTAGAAAGAAAATATGCTGTGTGGTAGCTGGTTTTCAGAATATCAGAAGCAGGGATTTGTTTCACTTTCAGCTTTTTTAATTTCAGGAATGTCCTAGGAAGCGTGTTGGTGTTTTGATTCTTTATCACCATGGCTACTGTAATTTCTAATGCCTCATTTGCAGGCTCCCTTGTATTGGCTGATGGCATACACCTTGACATTCTAGTAAAACAGGGTAAAGTGAGGAAAGATTCCGAGATGGGCACAAGAAAATGAAAATATTTTGCCAGTGTGACTAAGAAGGTCAGGAATAGAATATGATTCTCAGTAGAACACATTTTTGCGTGGGTGGCACAAAAGAACTGTGAACAATCAGAAAGAACTCGAGTTCGGCCTTAAAGCGTATTTATGCTCACTGTTGCATATTGTGTTCTAATGACTTAGTTTTGCCTCAGTCTGTTCCAGGGCACATTCCTGCTAGCAGTAGCTATTCATTTGGAGGTTACTTTTTGCCCCCCTCCCAGCAGCATATTTTCAGAGTTCACCAATAGTAAACTGAGTAGGGGTCTGGGTCATATGAAAAATGAACTGATGGACTCCACACCTCCTAACAAACTCAGCAACAGCTGACATTATCTTGGTTTGTGAGCGGCTTTGTGAAGTCCACAACCTGTGTCCTTTGCTCTGGGTTAGTCAGCTGACCTGGGGAGGGGTAGCTACTGAGGCAGGTAGATGCTAGACAACATGTAGCAGTCAAGCTCCAGTTACAGGATCTGGTCGAGGGAAGCAAGCTGCCCTTACTAAAATGATAATTGCAGCCAACATTGACTTCAGAAGGATATCATGTACTTTATCTCAATTTTTCCTCATTAAAGATCCAAGATGGTTTTTCTTTTAGGAGGGCACCAAGAACCTCAGAGAAACTGTGACCTGTTCAAACTGTTGTTGTTATTGTTAGGGTCACGGGGTAGGAAGTCAGGTCTCTGGGTGTCCCTATCATGATAATAACCACTGTGACTGTGAGAAGTGGAGAGCCAACAGGAAGCCTCCATGGAGTTTGCCATGTGTTTCCAGGCTATGGAGACTGCTAGGGCCCCAGTCTCCTTTTCCCTTCTTTGAGAATCATGGCAGCTCTCCCTTGGAGGGATGTGTGCCATCTGTGTGGGATTGTCTCCCTCTTGGATCATCTTCCTTCACAATGGATAACACACTTCCTTTTAAGGTGCTATGTGTGAATCATTAATAGTTTGATGTTTTGGTTTGGTTTTTTTTGTTGTTTTGTTTTGCGACACACGAATATTTTTTTGATTGAGAAACATTCTAGAAATGCTGAACATATTATTGCAGTGAAATAACAATGACTAATATTGCTGTTAAGTTGTTGGAATTATAATGGCTTTAACCTTTTTGATTCAGTGGGTTTGTTTTATTTTATCTTTTCTGGAAAATACACTTGGCCTTATTGTCTTTGAAGCATTAGCAAGCAACGTTGGTCTCTCTTAGAAGTCTGGTTTCTGCTTTTAGCAGCCCTGGGGAGTATTTTTAAAACATACCTGAACTAGACATGACATTTTGAGGATGTTTTTTACTGATTTGTAATGAAAGCAAAGAGGAATTAATCACAATTGATTAAAGAATGGATGACAAGATACCTAATCTTAGGATGACTAAAATGCTCTTGAGGAAAAAAAATGTTTTTATAGATATAGTGGTACAGTGGTGTGCTCAATCCAGTGCAAAACATAAACGAGTTAGGACACTCTAAACTTTAACCCCTGAGGAAGCAGTTAAAGAACAACATAGTGACTAAATAGCAAAGATAGTGCTTAAGCAGTTAAAGGACAACACTGTGTATACTATCAAGGCCAGCCAAATAGAGATCAGTCTCCGCGCTGATGGAAAGCAAAGCAAACGAGAATCATTTGGTTTAGTAATGAATGAGAAAACGGAACAGAAGCCAGTAAATGCAGGACAGGGCTTTTATGAAGAGTAATGAAAGCATTGTTGCACTTTCAACAAGGTGATGTAAACTTTGCCATTTTTTTAGATCAGTGGAACAGAAGGCACCCTGGCAGTACAGTGGTTTGAAAGTCAGTGGTTCCAACGAACCAGCCACTATAGGGGAGAAGAATGTGGCAATCTGCTTCCACAAAGCTTGTGTTATCTATGTGCGGTCGACTTGGAACCACATCGTAGTTGACCCTCCAAAATGGTTTCAGAGGCAGTAAATCACACGGCAGTTGGTTGCCTATCTGCCACAGATCAGCTGATGGATTTGAACCATGTGCCTTTGGTTCGGTAGCATATGTCCTTACCACTGGAAGATCCTATAAGGAAGGCAGTTCTAGTCTGTGCTGTAGAGTCACTATGAATCAGAATAGACTAGATGACAGTTGGTTCGGGTCAGGTAAATGGAACAGAACAACAAACAAGGAGTTTCAAAAAAATAAAGCTGAAAATTAATAAGTGGTGACCAGAAGAGCAAACAAGTAGCAAAATGGATAGTTTAAAAAAATCTTGGGGATGTAGTTTTTCAGTGTGATTTCTGTTAATTTTATTTATCTAAAACCACTTGTCTTGGAGTCCATTCCAACTTGTGTTAACCCCAAGTGTGTCAGAGTAAAACGGAGAATTTCCAATGACTGTTCCTTCAGGAGGAGATTCCAGATGCTGCTTCTAATGCCTGAGTAGATTTAAACCACCAGACTTGACACCTGGCATTTTTCCTTCTGTCTTCTTCACTTCCATCACTCTCTTCTTAGGTTCTCCTCCTCTGTTCCCTCTGCCAGCACCCTGAATATCATGCAGTGATTGATTGCACTCCCCTATAACCAAATCCAATGCCACCAAATGAATTCCTATTCTCTGTGACCCTGTAGGACCCTATAGAACATACTGGAACTTCCCCTGAAGGGCTTTTAATACTGTAATCATCACAGCAGGTCAGCAGGCCTTTCTTCCATCAAACTCTTTTTGGCTTCAAACTACTGACCGCTCAGTACTCAGGGAGCGGGCAGTTACCCGCCACACCTCGAGGGCTCCTTCACACTCCCGCACTCCCAGACATTGTCACAGAACCTGTGTTTCCAGAACAAGTCCTGAAAATGACTGGCCTTTGGGAACCAAAGCAGGTCCCTAAAGGCTAGAGGATATTTTGTCAAATAAGCTGTCTCTGTGGATGTTCAACCACTCTTTCTCTGGCTTCTTGGAGAGAATGATCAGAGTGTGACATACTGTTGTAAAAAAATAAAATAAAAATCAGAAGTCAGGATCTTGAAAGCTTCTCTTTTGATAACCACCATCCTAAAGCATAAAAAGATTAAAGACTCCTCCTGCTGGACACAGGCCTTGTCATTCATGTCAGGAGTGTTCACAAACAGAGGTGCTGACACTGTGGCTGAGAGGATTCAGGGAGGAAATTGGTTTGATGACAATAGGCCGCTGATCTGTCAGGTAAGCAGCCAGCTGCCCTTGGCCTTGGAATCTTCCAAGTCACGGTCAGAGTTGCCAACCTGATTGAGTTTGAGGTAGTCTATGGCTTGATACATGAAATGTGTTTTATGAGCAGTTGTCTTCGGCACGCCACAGGAGAACAGCAAGCCGGTTCATCAGTGAAAATTCTGGACAGACAACTGAAGCAAAAGACAGCTCGGCGTGTAGGAGCTTCCAGATGGAGAGCTGTTTTTCACTTCACTCCTTGACAGTTTTCCTCGTAAAGGGTTATTGAGATAGAAGCATCGGAGCAAAGTGCATTCTGATCATTCGCCCTGGCTTCCCTTCCAAGCAAAGGCCAACATCTTTGCAAGAGGAAAATACTGTCTAAAAAATAAATCATAATCTATTCCCTCTGGCCTATCAACACATGCTTTTCAGAAAGAAAAAAAAGAAGAAGAAATATCTGAAGTAAACAGGACTGAGTTGGTGAAACATCTAGAAGGGGTGAGTCTCAAAATTAAAAAGACATGCAGTCACAGAACAGCAAGTAATAAAGGTTGGAGAGGATGTGGTGAGATAGGAACTCTTACACACTGTTGGTGGGATTGTAAAATAGTTCAGCCACTCTGGAAGGCAGTTTGGCGCTTCCTCAGAAAGCTGAACATAGAAATTCCATATGACCCAGCTATTCCACTGCTTGGACTATCCCCTGAGAAAATGAGAACTGAGGCACAAAAGGAGATTTACACACCAATGTTCATAGCAGCATTTTTCATCATTGCAAGAACATGGAAACAGCCCAAATGTCCAACCACAAATTAATGGATTGAGAAATTATGGTACATTCACACAATAGTGCGTGAGTAATTTTGTAAATCACGACCTAACTTGAGAGGGACTGGAGAGCATTATGCTAAGTGAACTAACTCAGTCCCATAAGGACAAATATTGTACAAGACCATTATTGTAGAACGTGTATGAGGATCTAAGAGGGAGAAGGTGGGAGCAAAAGAGTGAGGATAGATGGGGAGGTGGTGGTTAATCACAGGGATTGCAAAATTTGATGGGTGGAGGGGGAGATGAAGGAAATCGGAAAGATCCGGTGTGAAAAACAATGTATATGAACTTTGTAAGGAAATCAGTGTAAAATGAAATTTTTATTTAAATACATTTTTTTTAAAAAAAAGAGGCATGAAGATGGCCATTCGGAAGAATCTCTGACTGTTATGTCCAGTAACATAAAGGAAGAAATTCATGATGCAAGTTGAAATCATCACTCCGCAATTATTTCTGTCATAAGGTTGTTAGACTTGTTTTCAACCTTTGAAAGAGTCTTGGAGGGAGTTACATGTAGCTTTTTTAAAAAAAAAAAATCATTGGGTCTACAAAAATGCCATTTGGCCTATAAAATATTCCTTGCTTACACCCAGTATGTCTGCCTGTTAACTGCTTCCCCTTCTTCCAAAGCCTCTGGTACAAATGTCTAGGATGAGACATCTGCCCGAGGCAAAAACATATGCATTTAAACCCAGTAAATTAAGAGCAAGGAACAAAAGTCTGAGTATGCTGGGCTGCTCTTATTCTTACTGGCAGACTCCCATCAGGCCTCTCTTTATTGTCAGGTCTTTTCGGCTCTGGGCAGATAATTTCGAGTCCGCTGATAGTCACTGGATGAAACATGGAGATGTTCTCAAACTTAGCACTGAAGCTTGCTGAGGCAGACCACTAAATTCTTGGGCTTAGATGTTTTGCTTAGTAAATGATGTCTATCAGTCATGGGGACTGGGCCTCTGCCCAGCTTTGTGGATGGACTGAGGGAAACGTGACTTCCCTCTTTGCTGAAGGTCTCTGCAAACCAAAGCGAATGTGGGGCCCAGTTGGGAAGTTCACCTCACAGCTCCTCTGTGCCTGAGCAATGGATAACAACAGGATGTGGCTTTTAAACACAAGTAAGCATCTTGAAGCTGCCTCTTTCAGTTTCTTTCCTTTTGTGTGGCACGAGAAAACGTAGCACATATATTTTAACCAAATTTCCATTTATTGCTGTCAGTATACTTTTTGTCATAATTCTGTCCCATGTCGGGAATAGGTTCCACACACATTTCTACCAGTCACCCATTGATTTCATTGATTTTAACTATCCACATGAAAACACTAAGCTGGCTGATTACGGTACCAGGAAAAGCACTTTCACATTCTGTAAATGTGGAAAAAAAAAGATGTACTCATTATCCATTGAGGATGTTTCTAAGGCCATTCTACTGCTGTACTTTGGACTTAGCCATTTGTTTTCATGATCAGAATTTTTATAAAAAAATGTCAAAAGCCACAAATATGTCATTGTAAAACTTAAAAAAATTTAGTTCCAAGTTAGCTTTTAAAAAGTTACACTCTTTTGCTGTTGTTTAATGTTAAGTTCTAAGAATATTTCAAGGGTGTTTTGTCTATGTTAATCTCTTCCCTTTTTAAAGAAAATATACAATCTTTCCCTCTCTTACTTTTCCTCATTCCCTCTGACCATGCATGTGTTCTATTTATGTCTTCCCCAAATAAAAATAGATTCCTATTAAGGAACCTAGTCCCTTTGTTATAAGAACTTTGATGGCATAGTAGGCTTAGCATGGGGCTGCGGACGTAAAAGTCCATGGTTCGAATTCACTAGCTATTCCCCAGGATCAAGATGAGATTGTCTGCTCCTGTAAAGATTTATAGCCTTGGAAACACTATGGGGCTATTCTATTCCATCCTATAAGCTCAGTATGAATTAGACCTAGTTGATAACAGTGGGTTTTAGTCCATTTTCCATTACTTTATTGTCAGCAGACCAGACTGAAATATAGACATTGTGGTGTTTGTGTAAATTGCTAAAGAGTTTTAACCAGCTCTGCAATGCTGAAGAAGTTACCAAATCTTTGTTGTTTGATTTTTAGTCTATTTAATGAAGACATTAATAGCGCTTATCTTACAAGTTTGTGGTAAGGAAGAAATGACATGCGTTTGAGCAGTACCTAATGATGCTGGTCAGTGAATATTACTTACTGTTATTATTGGGAAGGAACTCTGGTGACCTAGTGGTAACTAGTGACCACAGTCAATGTGTGGTTAGCTTGACTGCAAACCAAAAGACAGGGGTTCATGAGGTTGAAACCACGTGGCTGAGGCATCTTGAATGAAACTCCTGGCAATTTGCATTAGAAAAGTCAGCCATTGACAGCTCTACAGAGCACAGTTCAGCATTGTACACACTTGGGGTCTTCAGGAGTCAGCTCTCCATGATGCTGGTTCCACAGATCTCCTTACACTTTCTTGGAGTTCTGGTGGCCTGCAATCCCAAAGGCATTCAGTTCATGTCCACCAGCTACCCTGTGGAGAAAGATGTCCAGCCTCCTCCTCCTCCTGTGTGATATCCTGCCTCTGAAAGCCTGCTGGAGGATCACACATGAGTTGCTTCCGACTTAATGATACCTAACAACAACAACTTGTACTTTTATCAGACACCAGAAACGTTGGAGACTGGCTGGAGAAGTGCAATGAAATAGGACTTTTATATTTTGTTATTGAATTTTCCATTGCTGTTCCAGTCCTTACCTTCAGCCCTTACCTTCTCTTTACTATCATCTTGCTCCTCTTCCCAGTCCGTTCTTTTTCTTCTGTGACTTGTTTCCCCATCACTCCCAGGGTGCACAGCAAAGAGAAAGCGAAGAGCATCATCAGAATGGGTGAGCTGTGAAAAGTGCAAGTGTTTGCTTTTTCATATCAACTTCTGAGTTAGCCTTGCCCTTGAAATAAGCACATGATAAAAAGGAAGTTGCCATTTAAATACACGTTGTCTTATAAAACCCCAAGGCTCTTCTCCAGATTTTCTCCATAATGAAGACTTTGTTGAATTGTGAACCCTGTAATTATGCTTATTGCACAAATACTTGGAAAAGGAAGTAATTTAAAATCGTGTATCAAAGATTGAATTTGACATGTATTTACCAAATGTCTAGCATGCCTATGCATTTTGTTTATTCATTTAATACTAACAAGATAGAGTGAGTTCCTATTCTGTGCCAGCACTGTGCAAAGTGTTGAAAATCCAAAATTAAATCAATCATAAGATTCCTGCTCTGGTGTAGAAGAAAAAACACTGCTGCCCACTTAGTTCTGACTCCTAGTGACTCTCCATCAGATTTTCAAGGTAGTGAATCTTTATGGGAGTAGAATGCCCATCTTTTTGCTCTCAGAGCATCTGATGGACCCGAACCACTGGCCTTCTGGTTAGTAGACCGACATACACTACATTATGCCACTGAAAGATCAATTATAGGGTGAACGAAAGAGTGTTCTATTAACACAAAATGCTGTGATTTAAAACCAAAAATGCTTAACTGTCAGTTCCTGCTTTATGAAATAGACAGGCTATAGGAAATTTGGCACAAAACCAATGTTTATACAAATGGAAGCATTTCCCCACAGCTCCACTGTACAATTGGAAATGAGTTCCCACAGAGAAACCTCTCAAAATGCTGAAAGCAGAACTGGAGAGAGCAGAGAGCACTGCATTGTGCCTCTACTTGGTGTACTGGAAACTGTCTTTTCACAAGGTACCCTGCTTTGATTTGTAGCTTCCATCCAGACCCTTGCTGTTTTCCTCTTGTAGTGGGGGGCTAACTCTGGGATCCCCACTACAACCCAGCGCTGCAAAGCTTCCATTTTTTCTTTCTGAGATCTTCTCTATCTTCACACTCAGCTTCTGGAGCTCGGCTCCCCTTCCTTCCTTCCTTTCTGTAACGGTATTCCTGGTATCTGACAGGATCAAGCAAGCTGTATTCCAGCCTGATATGTTTCTCTGGCTTCGGATGCGTCATGAAATGAGTGACTTCCCCTCCATTCTTCTAACTCAAGAATTTATTTAGGATGAGGACTGCCGTAGTCATTTATTCACTTAATATTTATTCACTTCCCACTACATGCTCTGGATATGCACTTCCTAGCCTCATGAATTTACCGCCATGTTTATGTGCTCATAATTGTGATAAGTACAAGAGAGGACAAAGATTACTTCCTAGGAACATACGTGGAAAGAATAGACTTTATCTGTAAGATGTAAAAAGATCTGGAAAGTTTTCTCCAAGAAGGTGATATTTAAGCTGAGAACTGAAGGGAAAGTAGGGGGCTCCTTCAGACAAGAAGAAGAGCAAAAGCTTTACTGTAGGAAGGAGCATGGTGTTCCAACGACTAGATCAGTGTGGCCACCACAGCAGAGCAAGCAAGCGGTGGCGGGTGATCAGGTTGACCTGGTGTAGAATAGGACTGAGGCCACAAGCTCTGAAATCAGACTTCCTGAGGAGGAATCCTAGATCCCTGTTCTATCTGAAAAACTTAATCCTCCAAATAACAGACAACCTATCTTATTGAGGCTAATAGATAAGGCTTTCACTCATGCACTCACAAAGTCCAAAAGTAGACCAAAGGGCCCCTGGTGGTGCAGTGGTATAACCGAAAGGTCAGCAGTTCAAATCCACCAGTGATTCCACGGGAGAAAGATGAGGTATTCTGCCCATCTGGACATTTACAGCCTCAGGAACCCAATAAGGAGTTTCCGTGACTTGGAATTGACTCTAAGGCCATGCATTTGGGTTTTGGAGGTCAGGGCTGATGCAGGACTGTGGGAGCTCATCCTCTGAGTTCTGAGACTATTGCTCTGTCTTAGCCTCATCTTGAAATGGTCACTGCATTTCCAGGCATGATAATCCCCACTTGAGGCAGCAGGAAGGAGGAAGTGTGATGCCAGATTCTTTTATCAACGAAGTTAAAAGCTTCCCAGAAATCTCTGGCAGATATGTGCTTCTGTGTCATTGGCCAGAACACAATCCAAATATTAAGAGAGAAGGCCAAGGGAAAATGTAGATTTTTTTTTCTTTCTTTTTAACCCTGTTTGAGGGTGGCAGACAGCAAGAAAGTATTGAGGATGCAGATTGATTTCTTCTGACATTGTCACTTTCTAGCTTTATGTTCAGTGTTAAGTTACTTCTCCAGTTTCTCATCTGGAAAATGGGTATAGTAAGATTCTCACTTCAAAGGTTTATTAAGTGCCATGAAGTTAACTGAAGTAATTTCTGTGCTCAGTGTATGATAAGTGATCAATCAACCTGAGCTGTGATATTATAGCTCACAGACATGCTTACCATTAACATGACGAGAAGGCACTGGAGGATTTTAACAGGAAGGTACATGATCTTTTATGTTTTTCAGGAGTCCTCAATTTATCTCCAACAGGTCTAACAGGTCAGCCTCATATTGTGACCTAGTGAGATTTCAGCACCACTTTGGTGGTGATGGGAGTTAAATATTAGCCAGCTAACAGAAAGGTCAGAGAATGAGGGGTAAAGGGTGGAGGTGGGGGACAGACTGAGTCCCCCAGCCACACCTCAGAAGGGAGATGCCACATTCTGCTTCTGCAAAGACGGCTGAGTTCCCATAGCTATCCTGTAGGTTCCGACTCATATCAATCCGAGGCATCCAAAGGTTCCTGGTTCGAGTTCTGGTGAAGTCTTAGTTCGCCAAGATTGCTGTTGTTGTTGTGTACGTACAAGTTACAACTGACCTGAAGCTGACCCTCCAATGGGTTTTCAGGAACAGTAAATTGCACGAGAAGATATTGCCCACCTTCCTCCCATGGATCAGCTGGTGGATTTGAACCTCAGACCTTTGTGTTGGCAGCAGAGTGCCTTATCATGGAGCCCTCAGAGCTCCCTCCACCAAGACTGCAACTTGGAAATCCAATGGGGCAGTCCTGTTCTGTCTTTTAAGGGTCACTATGAGTTGCCACCAGCTGGATGGCAGTGAATTTAGTTGGGATTTGCTTCCGTCTCTCTGGGTAAGTTTCTTTTAATTCATATATTTATAATCTTGGTAGTTTTTCAGATGCATGAAATTACAGTCAAATGTAGGTGTTTGAGTTCCTTTGGCATTGCTATTTTGAAAATTTTTTTTGAAGTTGAGAAAAGTTAATACTGGGATTTCATTAAATAATCAACATAGTTTTATCAATACATGAGTCAATAGTGAATCTAAAGGGTAAGGGATAAAAGAAATCCCAAAGGTTTCACTTCATTTGCTTGAACTACTGCCCTAGTATTAAGAACCACAGTAAGCTTACATGTTTAAGAAAAAATAAAAGCTGCATTCCTTTCACACTCCCACTACCCCCGAGGTTCTTCTACTTCCTTCCTAGAGCTTTTTTTAGAAGCGAGTATGTTTTTCTCACGTCCGGCAACAAAGGATGTTTTGTGCTGCTGCTGAGGGGTACGTGTATGTGTGTGAGAGATTGTGACTCTTTCTAGAAAGTGCTAGTATTATTTGCATAAAATTAGTAAAACTTTATCCTAAGTGAAAGTCTCAGCTGGCTAGTTTGGTTTGTGTATGAACTTTTACAACAGTAACTTCAAATACATTCCCGATTTGTTTTTAAATAATTTCCACGGCATGTATCAAATTGCTTTCAGAAATCCCACACAAGTTCTAATCTCTGTATCGGTGTCTGCATTGATCTATCTATATAGAGGGAGTTATGGTGTCATAGTCCTTAGGAACTTATTCTGGTAGCCTAAAGGCTGTACCGCCTCTCTGACAGCTCAAATCCAGCAGAGGCTGTGAGAAGGAAAGATGCACAATCCCCTACTGTGCATTTTCCAGCCTCAGAAAGCCAGTGAGGCTCAGCTCTAAGTTGGCTCTGACTTGATGATGATGAGAGAGTCTCACATAGCTTTAAAAATGAGTTTTCCTTTTCCTTTTCTATGAGTGTATTTGATAGTGCTAACAGACCTCTCCAAAGTACTGAAGAGCAATGATGTCAGTCTGGGGACTAAGGTGTGCCTGATACAGGCCATGGTCTTTGCAATTACTTGATCTGCATCAGAGAGCTGGAAATGACTAGTGATGATAGAAGGAAGTTGATGCCTTTGAGCTGTGGTGCTGGAGAAGCACATTGACTATACCATGGACTACTAGGGGTACAAAAAAGTTCATCCTGGAGAGGATGAAGCCAGGCTTCTCCTTGGAGTCAAGAATTCTGAAGCTTTGTCTGACGTACTTTGGACATGTTGCAAGGATCTCCAAGGATCAGTCCTTGGAGAGGGACATCGTGCTTGGGAGCATGGAGGGACAGTGCAGGAGAGGAAGACCCTCGATGAGATGGATTGATTCAGTCACTGGGGTAATGGGAATAGGTGTATCAGAGACAATAAGATTGGCAAGGGACAGAGCAGGGGTTAGGGCTGTTGTTCATAGGGTTGCTATGAGTCACAAGTGACTCGACGGCACATAACAACAGCAAACAATAATTGGAGAAAAAAATGCTGACTGTACACAATATTAGTGATATTTGCAGTGAAAAGTATTTGGCCGAAACTGGAACTGTTAGATGGCTAGGCATTAGATGTTTGCATCAAATTGCAATTCTCTGAGCCATGAGACAAGGTGACATGCTCAGAGGTCAGATGGCTGAGAATTATATAATAAATCCTGTGGGAGAATTTACCTTGCCATTGTCAGAGAACATAAATCATTCCAACATATGCAGCAACACCCTCACCTTTTCTTGAGAAGTGGGGTATACATGCTTCCCAGATTGTCTTTCTCAAAGAAGCAAAAGGTAGTAAATGAGTCTCCAAAGATTTCAGACACATTTGGGAGACATCTTTGGCAGTGTGTGAAGAGCAAAAATCCCAGTGATCAATATTGTAAAGAGACAGCATTTAACTTGAGTGCAGAAGTAACAAGATTGCACTGGAGATACATTATCTATGTTAAAAATGGCAGGCCCCTGCTATAGACAGAAAGATTCCCCTCACGGATTTTCCTGTAATTTCTGTTGGACTTTAACGAAAGAGGACCTTAGATCACCAGATCAGTTTAATGTCTAAATTATTTGGCATTTGTCAGATCCGCATATCTCGGGTGCATTTCAATAGTTATTTTAACATTGATTTTCTTCCAGTAGGACAAATCAAAGGAAGATGTAGGAATCAAAGACAGTTTTCCTTGGAGTTTTTGCAGAAACAAAGGGAAGCTGCTGTGTTGATGTCACCTTTGTTCATCTTTATACGTAGAGTATTGTAGAGTCGCCCTTTGATTGGTTGTGCTTCTCTCTCATATTACCTAATGTTTGCAGAGCCTCAGATAGTTCTGTGCTTGAGAGATTATGCAAAAGAATATTAAGACATACCACTTGGCTTTGAGGAACTAAGTATCTATTTATAGAGATAAGATATAGTGTGAGGCAATGGTGGTGTGGGAGGAACCCAGGCTTTATGTCCGCAATCAGGGACTGGATCTCATCTGTGTCAACTGTATGCAGGGCAGTTGGCTCCACAATCAACACTCTTGATACCAGCAGCCAGGAAATCAAAAGATGAATTGCATTGGGGAAAATAGGTTGCCAGGGGCCTCTCCAGAGTGCTGAAGAGCAACAATGTCAGCCTAGAGACCAAGGTGCAACTGGTTCAGGCCATGGCCTTTGCAATTACTTGCTATGCATCAGAGAGCTGGACAATGACTAAGGATGATAGAAAGAATCAATGTGGTGCTAGAGAAGAATATTGAACATACCATGTACTGCTGTGAGAACAAACAGGTCTGTTCTGGAGAAGGTAAAATCAGGCTGCTCCTTAGAGGCAAGAATTTTGAAACTCCATCTCACATATTTTGGGCATGTTGCCAAGAGAGACCAGTCCTTGGAGAGAGACATCATGGTTTGCAGGTTGGAGGGACAGCATGGGAGAAGAAGACCCTGAATGAGACAAATTGACGCCGTGCCTGGGGTGATGGGGTAGGTGTGTCAGAGACATTGAAATTGGCTCAAAATAGAGCAGGGTTCAGAACTGTTGTATATAAGGTCTCTATGAGTCGCAAGTGACTAGGTGGCATATAACAATAACAACAGAATTTTTAATCTGTAGAATGCAGATCATGATCATTCTTGCCTCATAGATAGTTATTAAAAAGACTCCAAGGTGTGGTTTGTTATGAACATGACCCCAAGCCAGAACACTTGTATTTCAATCCAAGCTCTACTGTTTACTGCAAATATAACCTCACACAATTTCCATAACTTCTGAGTGCTTCAGCTGCTTTATCTGATGATGGAGATGATCACGTGCTTTATAGGGCTGTTGTGAGTATTTACAGGTAAAGAGCTTGGAGCAGTGACTTGCAGAAAACATTACATAAGAGTTTGCTCTTATTACTATGAAATTAGATCTAACACATGTGAAATATTTAACACATAAGGAAAAAGTAATTGTTAACTGTTATTACTATTTTGAGAATTTTCTCAACACAATGTACTGTACTAAGTGAAAATTGGTTGACTTCATCACCTACTGCTTGTGTGCATGTTTTTGTGCAATGTGCACGTGTGTGGAGCGTGTACATGAGGGAACATGTTAGAAAGAAGACGTGTTCCCTAACCATGTGGCATCATTGTACAAAACAAAGTATATAGCATGGAATAAAATTAACCAGGTCACAGATTTAGCAACTTTCTTGCTAATCTATCTGGTGCTCAAAGGATTTTTTTCTGTTCCTATTTGTAGACCTCATTTGTTGCATTGATGGTTCTCCAGCATTTTCAACTGTGGATGGAACCTCTGTCATGGTTGGATAACCAACTGTTGATTGTTCTGCCACCATAAAAGGTTAAAACACTCTTGGCCTTTATGCTTGAGAATTAATAAATAAATAATAATATACAAGGCATTTCTCATTTATAAATTATACATAAATTTATAAATAACTTACACTAAAAATTAAGTTATGAAACAATCATTGGGATCTCATAACACATGTCTTTATAAAAATGTTATAAGAGATGTTTAATGCTCAAGCAAATCTACTAATTACTCTAGTCACTTGGAGAGAAACCTGGTGCTACAGACCACCAGTCACTGGGTATAATTCATCTTATGTGTTTGAATTCCAGTTAGAGGACTACAGAAACACATCGTCCTTTAGAAAAGTCCTGAGAAGCAAAAGATTGCCTTCTGCCTACTCACCACCCCCTTTTTAAAAGAGAGATAGGAGGTTTGGAGTCCTGGTTTTCTCTGGATCACATCAGCCTCAGCCTCAGCAATGGCAGAAGAGAAGTGATAATGGACTTACATTGCTATTGACTTGGAACCGACTCATAGCTGACCCTCCAGCAGGTTTCTGGAGCATTGCCTATCTTTCCCCTGAGCACCTGCTGGTGGTTTCAACCTGTCAGAGAGGCATCGATGGCATTCAACATCCTCATCGTTTCTGACACACTTGAAAACAATGCTGCAGTCATTGTGTCAGTCTCTATCTTTAGGGGTCATCTTCTCTTTTGCTGACTCTCCACTTTTCCAAGCATGATGTCCTTTTCCAAGGAATAGTCTCTACTAGCAATGTACCATGTGCCCAAAATATGTGAGATTAAACTTTGTGATATTTTCCTCCAGGGAGGACCCTGGTTACACTTTCTCCAAGCCCTATTTGTTTGTTCTTTTGGCAGTTCATGGAGTATTCAGCTTCTCCACCACCACAGCTCAAAGGTTCTTCTTCTGTGATCCTTATTCATCTAGCTCCCAGACACATAGCAAGTCATCAGAAAGTTCATGGCCTAAATCAGATGCACCTTAGACTTTAAGCTGGTATCATTGCTCATAAGTAATTTGGAGCAGTCCCTGACTAAAGACTTTCCTAATCCAATAGGTTTCCTGACCTCCTGTCTACTGGTACCAAGGGTATTGATTGTGGATCCAAATAAGTGAAATCATTGACAACTTCAATCTTTTTGCCATCTATCATGGTGTTGCTTATCAGTCCAATAGTGAAGATTTTTGTATTCTTGATGTTGAGAGGCAATCTGTTTGCAGGCTGTAGACTTCGATCTTCTGTAGTGTGTGTTTTAAAACCTGTTACTCTCAGCAAGCAAGGTGTGTCATCTGCATCACACAAGTTGTTGATGAGTCTTTCTCCAATCCTAAGGAGCACCCTGGTTGTGTTTCCTCTAAGACATATTTGTTTATTCCTCTGGCAGTTCGTGTGATATTCAATACTCTTCGCCAGCCGCGTAATTCAAGGGCATTAGTTCTTCTTCGATCTTCCTTATTCAATGTCCAACTTTTATATAAATTTAGAACAATTGAAAATAGCCTGACTTGGGTTAAGCTCCCTTAGTCTTTAAACTGACGTCCTTGATCTTTAGCAGTTTCGAGAGATCCTTGACAGTAGATTTGCCCAATGCAATGAATGCTTGAGACTGCTGGAAGGCCAGCAATTCTAATCTATCTGCTGCTCAGCAGGAACACGATAGCATTCTCTCCTCTAAAGATGTATAGTCTCCCCGAAACCTAACCAGAGGCTGATAGGAGTCCTGTTCAACTCAGGTTTGTATCTTTGGAGGGTGGTCTTAGGGGAGAATGCCAGTGTTTTCCTTCCTGCAGGTACCCTATGTGAAGATGTTCACCAAATCACCTTTTAAAAAGATTTAAATAGAGATCAACCTAATAAGGTATTATTAATTCTGAATCATGGCAGATTTAATTGTTTGTCAGTCCAAAAGAGAAAAAGGTTCTGCTTACGGGGGTCTCTCTGTAAAGAAAGGCTGGCTTATACCCTGTCCTTTAAGATGTGGATGTTGCCTCATGTTTTATACAGAACCTGCCAGTAGTTTTCTTTGTGATCCAAAATCTGGTAATATAGCAGTAAATTATTTATTCAACAGATAGGTACTAAGAATTCACTATGCACAAAGACTCTAAGACTCTTCTGTGTACCTTGTAGATGTTGTTAGATGCCATCAAATTGACTACAGCTCATAGTGACACAATGAACAACAGATGTGAACCCTGCCCTATCCTGTGCCGTTCTCACGATCTCTGATAGGTTCGAGCTCATTTTTACAGGTCACTTTATCAATCCATCTTACTGAGGGCTCTCCTCTCTTTCTCTAGCCCCTCACCTTTCCCAGTCTTTTCCCAAGGACTTGCATCCTCCTCCTGACAGCGTGGTAGATAGCAATGAAAAATACAGATGATTTGTCTGCCTGGGCTAGTCAAATGATAAATGTGCCACCAGGTTAACTGCGTGTGTCAGATGGTGGTAAGTGCTGTGAAGGAGATTTGAGTTTCTATAAGGCGGTCAGACCACCTGTGGGAATCCAGGGGGTAAGAAGGACTATTTGGGAAGTATTCTTCAGACAGAACAGCTAATGCAAAGTCTCTGAACCAAGGCCAACTTTGAAGAGCAGCAAGGAGGCTTCAGCTGAGTCACAGTAACCT
Organism: Elephantulus edwardii; assembly: GCF_000299155.1. Lineage (NCBI taxonomy): Eukaryota > Metazoa > Chordata > Mammalia > Macroscelidea > Macroscelididae > Elephantulus > Elephantulus edwardii. Next base: position 16,718,266 of record NW_006399806.1, read on the forward strand.
AGGGGAGTGATGGGAGAGTAGAGCAGAAGGCAGCAGGGTTACAAAGGCACTTAGGATTGGTAGACCACTGAGACCATTTTCTCTTACACTAGGAGGAAAAACCCATTAGAGCCAGTAGGAGTGTTGGAAGTGTAGTGGGTGTGGATTGTCAAAGACAGAGCCGAATCAAACAGAACTCAAAATGTGTGGGCTGCACATGCTTGATGATGGGAGCTGAGGAAGAGGAGGTTGATGATTTCATTTTTGATATGTTACATTCTGTGTGCATATTACACATCCTGGAGCAGATGTCAGGTAAGTGGTGGCATAAGTTACCTGAGACTTCTGGGCCCGGTCTACAGTGTAACACCACAGTGGGGCATTTAAAGGCATGAGACTGAGTGAAAACACCAAGAGAACAAAAGTGGATAAAGAAGAGAGATTTGAACTGAGTGCTAGTGCGATCCACTCTTCAGATCGGAGGAAACGAAGCTCAGCCAGCAAGGGAGACAGGGAGGGAAGAAGAAGTGAGAGAAGGTGGTGCCCCAAGGAGCATGGGGAGAAACAAAAAATAATTTAACACTGCCAACTGCTGAAATCATTTAGGTAAATTGAGGATTAATGAGTGCTGATTTAATGTGATGGAGGTCACTGGTGGCTTTGATGCTGTATTCCACTAAACCTGGCCTTGAGGCAACACTACCACCACCACCATCACCATGGTTTGTAGGGTTAACGAGTTTCAGTGGTGTAAATGCCCTCATCAAGGCCGACTTCAAGCACCAATGGTTTTGTTCAACAACCAGCTTGCAAAATTCTTGAATATTCAGCAGCTGGCTCTTGGGAGCAGCACCCTACCCTGCCTTCACCTGGAGCCATTTGGGTAGGTGGATGAGGATTGTAGTATATTCTAAAGTCATGCAGCAGACAGAATTGGAGATAGGAGTATAATTTTGAGGAATTATGTTGATTTGGTTTTGGGGTGTGTGTGTGTGTGTGTGTGTGTGTGTGTGTGTGTGTGTTTAAGACAGTAACTGAAACTGAGGAGGACCTGAAGCTCTTGCTATGGAAGGTCAGGGACTGCAGTCTCCAGTATAGATTGAGGCTCAATATCAAGAAAACAAAGATTCTCACCACTGGGCCAATTGGCAGCATCATGATGGATGGTGAAGAGATTGAGATTGTTTAGTTTGCTTTAATTTGCTTGGCTTCACAATCAACACTCTTGGCACCAGCAGTCAGGAAATTAAAAGACACATTATGATGGGAAAGTCTGCGTTTAGAGACCTCTCTAAAGTACTGAAGAGCAATGATGTCAATCTGGAGACTAAGGTAACCTAATACAGGCCATGGTCTTTGCAATCACTTGCTATTTATTCATCAGAGAGCTGGACAATGACTAGAGATGATAGAAGGAGAATTGATGCCTTTGAGTGTGGTGTTGTTGGAGAAGAGTATTGAATATACCATGGACTTCTCAGAGAACGAACAGGTTTGTCTTGGAAGAGTAAAGCCCATCTGTTCCTTAGAGGCAAGAATTCTGAAGCTTTGCCTGACATACTTTGGACATATTGCAAGGAGGGACCAGTCTTTGCAGAGGGACGTCATGCTTGGGAGGAGGAGGGACAGTGTAGGAGAGGAAGACCCTCTATGAGATGGATTAATTCAGTGACTGAAGTTAAGGGGGTAAGTGTGTCAGAGACAATGAGATGGCACAGGATAGAGCAGGGTGTAGGGCCGTTGTACTTAGGGTTGCTCTGAGTCACAGGCAACTCAGTGGCCATAACAACAACAATAACAAGCAGAAGCTAACAGTATCATGTTTATATACAGATGTGAAAAATCTTTTTAAGGAAGGGAGTCAGTAAAGAAACAGAAAATGGGAAGAATTACTGCAGTGAAAGTGTTGAGTTGAGATAAGAGCATGCATAGTAGACGTGTTATAAAAAGGAAGAAGCCGGCACAATTAGTGCACAGAGAGTTATGTTAGTAACCCAAACTAGCATCTCTTGTGGGGCTTGAATTGACCAGAGATTCCTTGGGCGAAAGATAAGTAGTCTCCACTGTGCAATTTACAGCATCAAAACCTGCTGAAAAGTCAGCTATGATGTGGTTCTAACTCTATACAAAGAATGAGTATACAAAATAAAATGTTTAGAAGTGCTGAATATAAAATATTACTAATGAGATTATTTTGGCCTAGTGTGTCACGTTATCAGGATGCTGAAATGTGAGCAATTAAAATCTCCTAGCCACTCTGCAGAGAAAGATGGAAATTTTCTTCCCATAAAGATTTACAGTCTTGGAAATCACATGGTCACTATGAGTTAGAGCAGACATGACAGCAGTGGGTAGGTAATATTTTTTTGGCATAAAATTTTCAGAAGAAAGTGAATTTTATACGAACAGTGTGTTTCTCAATTTGGACTAGCCATGTGTAAGAAGTGACACCCCTATTAAGGAAGGCAGGTATGAAAAAATTCTATAAGTGATTGAAGATGATGATGATAAGTTATAAATAAATATCTACCAAAACATTTGCCAATTCAACAGTTTTCACATGTGTAATCCAACAATCACTGGACATTCTCAGCACTGGACCAATTAGGCAACATCATGATGGAGGGAGAAAAATGGAAGTTGTCAACAACTTCACCTTACTTGGATCCAAAATTGACACTTTTGGTGCCAGCAGTCAGGAGATGAGGAGACATATTGCACTGGGAAAGTCCGAAATCAGGGAACCTTTCTTACTGAGGAGCAATAATGTCAGTTTGAGGACTGAGGTACACACCTGATTCAGGCCATGGTCTTTTCAATTACTTGCAATGACTCTGAGAGCGGGACAATGAATAAGGTGACAGGAAAAAAAAACAACACAAAAACCTGATGCTTTTGATTTGTGGTATGTGAGAAGAAAAAAACTGATGTCTTTGAGTTGTGGTATGAGAGAAGAGTACTGAATATCCCATGAATTGCCAAAAGAATAATTATGTCTTGGAGAAAATACACCCAGAGTATTCTATGGAGGTAAGGATGACAAAGCTTCATGTCTCATTCTTTGGGCATGTTGTTAAAAGAGATAATTCCGTAGAGAAGGACATTATGTTTGGACAGGTAGAGGGTGGGAGAAAAACAGGAAGACCTTCAAGCAGATGGTCTGACATGGTGCCTTTAGTAATGACCTTGAGTGTGTCAGAGATTGTGAGGATGGCACAGGGTAGGACAGGGTTCAGATCTGTTGTAGGATAGGGTTCAGATTGTTGTTCACAGGATTTCTGTGAGTCATATTGGACTTGATGGCACCTAATAACAACAGCTGAATGACATTGATTACATTGATCATATTTCACAAGTATAACCACTAGCCTTTTGGAAGTTCTTTTCCAATGGTTTCTATTTTCTAGGAATTGTAGGCAGTTGTGAATTAGTAATTGTGTTCATTTGGTGGCTAGGAGTGAAAGTGGGAAGAAGATATTGGAGGTTTGACGGGAGAGGAAAAACTATGAAATTACCATGTAGGAGAGTAACAGAATGAATGAGTAGAACCTGAAACATGTACTAAAATCAATCGGTGTGGCCTCCGGTGGGGTGTGTGGGTGTGTGGTAGCACATCCAGTTTAAGAGGAGAGCCACCATCCTGTGTGTTTCCCTTCAGCCCTTTTCTGCTGGGCAATATTGTGGGTACCTTCAAAATAGAGTGGGGATTAGCTCGGGTAAAATTATTTGGGAAGCAGATGCCAATCTTCCGCTCCAGGGGGGAAATATGCTAAAAGCTCCCCGTAGGAAGCTTAGCCTTTTCCCTTTCTTAGCTAGGCTTTATTGTGTGGGCGGGAATGGGCGATGTTAAGCAAGAATGTGTGGGGAAGCCTTTAAAAGCACAGTGCCATTACTTTGGCCTCTAACCTCTTAGAAAGTTTCTCGTAACAAGTTCTTCAAACTCTTTCAGAGACTAGCAAATACTTTTCTAAAGTTTATAATGCTTGCATGATCTAAATGATACACAGTTAAGTCTGAATGGATGTGTTGAGCTGATTTTATATTTGGCAGCGGCTAGGAAGATGTAAATGAAGGGGTTCTACTCCCAGTCTGTAACCTGAAGCTGCCAGTCAACAAACCAATCAGAGGGTTATAAGCAACACACTGAAGTCCTTATGTAAGGAGGATCACATGCAATTTTTGTCTTTGCGGAATTTCTGTCTGTGTAATTATTCTTTTGATCATGCTCTACATGAAAGGAAAAATAACTGAGTAAAATCATGTCCTTGTTTCACTGAGAATTAACAATTGAGACCGAGCAAGGAGTCTGTGAGAACTGCTGGTTGGAGGGAGGTGGCTCTCCATTCTTAATTGACAAACACGGTGCCTGTCCACAAGTTGTGTTCTCCAACCAGACCTCACATCCTGTACATCGCACATCATATTGTTGTCAAGCGCCTTCAAGTTGATTACAACTCCTAGCAACTCTGTGAACAGATCTGAGCCCTGTCCTAGCATGCACCATCCTTACCATGCCCTACACATCAGAGCCCATTGCTGCAGTCACTGCATCAAGCCCTCTTGTTAAGGGTCTTCCCTTCCTTTGGTGACCCTCCACCTTTCCAACCATGATGCCCCCTTCCAAGGAATAGCCTCTTCCGGCAACATGCCCGAAGTATGTGAGAGATGGATGATGAGCAACTGTACTCCTAAATTGCATTTAGGAACTTGCTTATGCATCTCCTGCTTTCTGGTGCCTTCTTCAACCCCTCAGATAGAACCAATCCCTTCTCTTCCTGTATGTTCATAATATTTTGTCCATATTTCTTGAATCTTCCTGAACAAGAAATCCCTTTCAGAACTTCATACTTTTCCGTGCTGCTTCTGCTTTTCCTCACCTGTTATTGTTACTGTAGAGTCAGAACTGCCCATAGCTGACCCTCTGGCAGGTTGTCCGAGGCAGATGATCGCACCGGAGCAGATAGCGCATCCTTCTCCTGCAGAGCAGCTGGTGCCCCAAACCGTGTGCCTGCGGGATTGCAGCGCAGTTTCTTGCCACCCCTTTTAAGCACCTCCTAATGCTTCAAGTTCCAATAAGTCACTGTCGAATGAAGAGAGTCTCTGTCATACAGAGAACCTTCTTTGAAGTGATCATGCTTGGATTAATCTCCACAGAAATGGTTTGTACTTCACTTTTGGCATGTATCCAATTGTTAGGATATGATTCCCTGTGCGTCTCACTTAAGAGTCTAGGACTTTTCTGCATCAAACAGATCAATCTTGGAGAGGATGAGACCAAGTTTCTCCTTGGAGGCTAGGATTTTGGAGCTCTGTCTCACATACTTTGGGCATGTGGCCAGGAGGGACCAGTCAATCCTTGAAGAAAGGACATCATACTTGGAAGGGTGGAGGGAAAGCTCAGGAGAGGAAGATCCCAGCTGAGATGAATTGACACAGTAACTGGGGAAATAGGGGTAGGTGTGTCGGAGTCTGTGAGGCTGGCTCAGGATAGAGCAGGCTTCAGAGCTGTTGTACGTAGATGAGTCACAAGTGACTGGACAGCACACAACAACAACAACAACAACAAAAGAGCCTAGTGTCTGACAGAACTTTGGTAGTTGTTGATGGATATGAAATGCAAATAATTAAGCAGGATAGTGTAATTCAAATGAGTATTGCTTGAGGTGGGTCATACTTACAGAGCCCCTGTAAGTTCATAGTGAAGGAAGTCTAACCACGGATCTTGGATAGCCTAGTGGTAAGAAGTTGTTATGTGAATACAAACGCATGAGGTTTGAGTCTGCTACCAGTTGCATTGAGAGAAAAAGATGAGTATTCTCCTCCTGTACAATTTATAGCTTCTGAAAATCTGGTTGAGAATCAGCATAAGTTGGTTCCAACTGGATGACACTGATCAACCTACAAAATAACCTCAATGTAAGGATGATGAGATCAGTTTTAGCCCAGTAGAAGTTTATACATATGATATAATTTTTTTTCATCTCTGCATACTCAAGAATTAAGGCAAAGTGACATTTTAAAACCCACTTATAGGTAATTTCAGTTTTCAGTTTTTAGGTGTATGCTGTTGCTGTTTGGTGCCATCGAGTCAACAATAACAAATAGGGACCTTGTTTACAACAGATGTGAACCTTTCTGTATTTTGTGCCATTCTCACTATCTTTAATCTGCTGGAGCCCATTGTTAACAGTCATTGTGTCAATCGATAAGGCATACATGAGCTTATTATTAGGCATGGCCCCTTGTATGGGAAAGAAAAAGTTCACATGGCTTTAATATACTGTAAATTATTATTTACGAAAACATTCTTACCTATCCTTTCATTGCTAAAGATTTTCATTTTTGCCAATGAACTTTCACTGAATGAGAAAACACTAAAACAGACAAACCGATCTAGCCATGAATGTTTTGTTTTGGAAACTTGCTATTCTTGAATGCACCCTGAATTTATTTTGGAAAAATCCAAAGGAAAAAAAATGGTCTTTTGAGAGATACCCTGAATATTATAGTTTATATTTATGTTTCAGAGAAATGTTGTTCATGTTACAGATTCCATTTAAGTTTTGTTTTCTTTATATTTTGCTTCTACTGCTCATTATTTGTACAATTCAGCATGTGTAGAAATGAATGTGGCACCCAGCATCTGGAATTTGAAATTGCTTCTTGTTCCTTGTGTTTCATTTGTGTACAGTTGGTGTGTAAAAAGGTTTACAATGTTTTGTGTATATCTTATTGGATGGTTGAATAGTGAGCATACATTTTAAGAGGCTGGTACCTGAGTTCAGGGATCCCTTGTCATGTAGTCCATGGGGAGCTGCACTAGTCAGCCAAAGGCTGCACTTCTGGCAGCTGGAATCCATCAGCTGCTCTGCCAGAGAAGATGGACAATGTCCTACCATGTGAGTTCCCTCAAAAACCCAATGAGAATCAACTAGGAGTTGTTTCTGACAGTGAGAGGCCTTGAGTTCAAGTAACAGGTTTTTTACTTACTTTCTGGCCTTAAATAAATTCAACAGGAACACTTTTTTCTTTAAAACTGGCTCTGGTGGTTCAATGGTTAATGCTTAGCTGGTCAGCGATTGAGTGACACCTCAGGAGAGCAGACGTGTTGATCTGCTCCTGTAAAAGATCATCAAACCAAAGCCCACCGTGGGAGCTGAGACCAACTCATAATGACCACTCCATCAGGTTTCTGAGGCTATGGGTCTATCTAGAGGAAGCTGCCCAATTTCCCCCTTTTATTTAGCAGCCTGACATGGTATGCACTATGCCCCTAGGGATGAGTCCTGAATAGATAGCCACCTAGGAACCCCAGGGGGCAAGTCTACTCTGGTCACATTGTGTCTTGGTGTGTAGGAATCAACTAGAAGGCACATAACAGCTGCTTCTTCCAATGTGCATGATAATAATTCTATGTAGAGCAGTGGGTATTAAAGTTTAAAACACATTATGTAGAACTTGCCATCACAGCTTACGCCAAAGAGCTCAGAAATATTAGCCTTTGTCAATACTAGTAACAATAAATGGCTATAACCACACATACAAATAATTTTTAACTCAAGAACCGACATGTACAACATTCAGAAATTATGACTATGCCAGCTGTACCTTTGATAGTATTAGAAAATTTCTAACAGCGCAGCTCATGGTCTTCTATTCATAAGAATATGAAAAGTACAGATTCGTCCTGGAGAGGGTGAAGCCGAGGATTCTAAGGCTTTGTCTGACATACTTTGGGCATTGTAGAAGGACATCATGCTTGGAAGGGTAGAGGGACAGTGAGAGAGGAAGACCCTCAGTGAAATGGATTGATTCAGTGACTGGGGTAATGGGGGTAGGTGTGTCAGAGACAATGAGATGGGTACAGGATAGAGCAGGACTTAGGGCTGCTGTACACAGGGTCACTATGAGTCGCGGACTACTCGATGGCACATAACAACAATCAATAACCGCATGCTTCCCTGGCTAGTTACAGAATTACAGGTATAGTTTAGATCAGAAACCATTCTTGAACTTCGCCAAGATACAACAGCTGGGAATTAGCAAAACATCATCACTTTGTGCCTTGTAGAAATGTTTTCAAGTTCTAGGTAATTGTTCCTAAATCAGTTGCGCTGCCCCCTCCCACCCCCTACAGTGACGTTGACGTTTCAAAGGGAGTGACAAGATCTGAAAAGCGAGGGAATAGTTGGCACCACTAAGAGAACACAGTCTCACTATTTTTCTGACTCCTTGAGGAAGAAGCCCGCCTTTGAGGTCTGCTCTATCAAGGCCAAGGAAGTGCCTGAGGAGTAAAGGGTTTAAAGGATGTGCGGAAAAGGTGGCTACTGAGAGGGTCCTTTCAGCATTTCTGCCTGAAACACCTGGATCTTCCTTCTTGGCAGCGTGGGGTAAACAGGGCCTAAGGCTGATGAGAAAGAGGTGTGGGTTCGAGCACAGGTGGAGGCTCAGGCGAGGTCTGGGCTGCGTGGCTGGTGGGGGGGGGGGGGGGGGGCGCCAGGACACGCGCAGCTTATTTTGAACTTGAACAACGCCTCCTGCTTGCTTCGCACCAGATTTCT
>NW_006399806.1:16731890-16798653 GCF_000299155.1 Elephantulus edwardii
TATGTTGATTTGGTTTTGGGGTGTGTGTGTGTGTGTGTGTGTGTGTGTGTGTGTGTGTGTGTGTGTGTGTTTAAGACAGTAACTGAAACTGAGGAGGACCTGAAGCTCTTGCTATGGAAGGTCAGGGACTGCAGTCTCCAGTATAGATTGAGGCTCAATATCAAGAAAACAAAGATTCTCACCACTGGGCCAATTGGCAGCATCATGATGGATGGTGAAGAGATTGAGATTGTTTAGTTTGCTTTAATTTGCTTGGCTTCACAATCAACACTCTTGGCACCAGCAGTCAGGAAATTAAAAGACACATTATGATGGGAAAGTCTGCGTTTAGAGACCTCTCTAAAGTACTGAAGAGCAATGATGTCAATCTGGAGACTAAGGTAACCTAATACAGGCCATGGTCTTTGCAATCACTTGCTATTTATTCATCAGAGAGCTGGACAATGACTAGAGATGATAGAAGGAGAATTGATGCCTTTGAGTGTGGTGTTGTTGGAGAAGAGTATTGAATATACCATGGACTTCTCAGAGAACGAACAGGTTTGTCTTGGAAGAGTAAAGCCCATCTGTTCCTTAGAGGCAAGAATTCTGAAGCTTTGCCTGACATACTTTGGACATATTGCAAGGAGGGACCAGTCTTTGCAGAGGGACGTCATGCTTGGGAGGAGGAGGGACAGTGTAGGAGAGGAAGACCCTCTATGAGATGGATTAATTCAGTGACTGAAGTTAAGGGGGTAAGTGTGTCAGAGACAATGAGATGGCACAGGATAGAGCAGGGTGTAGGGCCGTTGTACTTAGGGTTGCTCTGAGTCACAGGCAACTCAGTGGCCATAACAACAACAATAACAAGCAGAAGCTAACAGTATCATGTTTATATACAGATGTGAAAAATCTTTTTAAGGAAGGGAGTCAGTAAAGAAACAGAAAATGGGAAGAATTACTGCAGTGAAAGTGTTGAGTTGAGATAAGAGCATGCATAGTAGACGTGTTATAAAAAGGAAGAAGCCGGCACAATTAGTGCACAGAGAGTTATGTTAGTAACCCAAACTAGCATCTCTTGTGGGGCTTGAATTGACCAGAGATTCCTTGGGCGAAAGATAAGTAGTCTCCACTGTGCAATTTACAGCATCAAAACCTGCTGAAAAGTCAGCTATGATGTGGTTCTAACTCTATACAAAGAATGAGTATACAAAATAAAATGTTTAGAAGTGCTGAATATAAAATATTACTAATGAGATTATTTTGGCCTAGTGTGTCACGTTATCAGGATGCTGAAATGTGAGCAATTAAAATCTCCTAGCCACTCTGCAGAGAAAGATGGAAATTTTCTTCCCATAAAGATTTACAGTCTTGGAAATCACATGGTCACTATGAGTTAGAGCAGACATGACAGCAGTGGGTAGGTAATATTTTTTTGGCATAAAATTTTCAGAAGAAAGTGAATTTTATACGAACAGTGTGTTTCTCAATTTGGACTAGCCATGTGTAAGAAGTGACACCCCTATTAAGGAAGGCAGGTATGAAAAAATTCTATAAGTGATTGAAGATGATGATGATAAGTTATAAATAAATATCTACCAAAACATTTGCCAATTCAACAGTTTTCACATGTGTAATCCAACAATCACTGGACATTCTCAGCACTGGACCAATTAGGCAACATCATGATGGAGGGAGAAAAATGGAAGTTGTCAACAACTTCACCTTACTTGGATCCAAAATTGACACTTTTGGTGCCAGCAGTCAGGAGATGAAGAGACATATTGCACTGGGAAAGTCCGAAATCAGGGAACCTTTCTTACTGAGGAGCAGTAATGTCAGTTTGAGGACTGAGGTACACACCTGATTCAGGCCATGGTCTTTTCAATTACTTGCAATGACTCTGAGAGCGGGACAATGAATAAGGTGACAGGAAAAAAAAAACAACACAAAAACCTGATGCTTTTGATTTGTGGTATGTGAGAAGAAAAAAACTGATGTCTTTGAGTTGTGGTATGAGAGAAGAGTACTGAATATCCCATGAATTGCCAAAAGAATAATTATGTCTTGGAGAAAATACACCCAGAGTATTCTATGGAGGTAAGGATGACAAAGCTTCATGTCTCATTCTTTGGGCATGTTGTTAAAAGAGATAATTCCGTAGAGAAGGACATTATGTTTGGACAGGTAGAGGGTGGGAGAAAAACAGGAAGACCTTCAAGCAGATGGTCTGACATGGTGCCTTTAGTAATGACCTTGAGTGTGTCAGAGATTGTGAGGATGGCACAGGGTAGGACAGGGTTCAGATCTGTTGTAGGATAGGGTTCAGATTGTTGTTCACAGGATTTCTGTGAGTCATATTGGACTTGATGGCACCTAATAACAACAGCTGAATGACATTGATTACATTGATCATATTTCACAAGTATAACCACTAGCCTTTTGGAAGTTCTTTTCCAATGGTTTCTATTTTCTAGGAATTGTAGGCAGTTGTGAATTAGTAATTGTGTTCATTTGGTGGCTAGGAGTGAAAGTGGGAAGAAGATATTGGAGGTTTGACGGGAGAGGAAAAACTATGAAATTACCATGTAGGAGAGTAACAGAATGAATGAGTAGAACCTGAAACATGTACTAAAATCAATCGGTGTGGCCTCCGGTGGGGTGTGTGGGTGTGTGGTAGCACATCCAGTTTAAGAGGAGAGCCACCATCCTGTGTGTTTCCCTTCAGCCCTTTTCTGCTGGGCAATATTGTGGGTACCTTCAAAATAGAGTGGGGATTAGCTCGGGTAAAATTATTTGGGAAGCAGATGCCAATCTTCCGCTCCAGGGGGGAAATATGCTAAAAGCTCCCCGTAGGAAGCTTAGCCTTTTCCCTTTCTTAGCTAGGCTTTATTGTGTGGGCGGGAATGGGCGATGTTAAGCAAGAATGTGTGGGGAAGCCTTTAAAAGCACAGTGCCATTACTTTGGCCTCTAACCTCTTAGAAAGTTTCTCGTAACAAGTTCTTCAAACTCTTTCAGAGACTAGCAAATACTTTTCTAAAGTTTATAATGCTTGCATGATCTAAATGATACACAGTTAAGTCTGAATGGATGTGTTGAGCTGATTTTATATTTGGCAGCGGCTAGGAAGATGTAAATGAAGGGGTTCTACTCCCAGTCTGTAACCTGAAGCTGCCAGTCAACAAACCAATCAGAGGGTTATAAGCAACACACTGAAGTCCTTATGTAAGGAGGATCACATGCAATTTTTGTCTTTGCGGAATTTCTGTCTGTGTAATTATTCTTTTGATCATGCTCTACATGAAAGGAAAAATAACTGAGTAAAATCATGTCCTTGTTTCACTGAGAATTAACAATTGAGACCGAGCAAGGAGTCTGTGAGAACTGCTGGTTGGAGGGAGGTGGCTCTCCATTCTTAATTGACAAACACGGTGCCTGTCCACAAGTTGTGTTCTCCAACCAGACCTCACATCCTGTACATCGCACATCATATTGTTGTCAAGCGCCTTCAAGTTGATTACAACTCCTAGCAACTCTGTGAACAGATCTGAGCCCTGTCCTAGCATGCACCATCCTTACCATGCCCTACACATCAGAGCCCATTGCTGCAGTCACTGCATCAAGCCCTCTTGTTAAGGGTCTTCCCTTCCTTTGGTGACCCTCCACCTTTCCAACCATGATGCCCCCTTCCAAGGAATAGCCTCTTCCGGCAACATGCCCGAAGTATGTGAGAGATGGATGATGAGCAACTGTACTCCTAAATTGCATTTAGGAACTTGCTTATGCATCTCCTGCTTTCTGGTGCCTTCTTCAACCCCTCAGATAGAACCAATCCCTTCTCTTCCTGTATGTTCATAATATTTTGTCCATATTTCTTGAATCTTCCTGAACAAGAAATCCCTTTCAGAACTTCATACTTTTCCGTGCTGCTTCTGCTTTTCCTCACCTGTTATTGTTACTGTAGAGTCAGAACTGCCCATAGCTGACCCTCTGGCAGGTTGTCCGAGGCAGATGATCGCACCGGAGCAGATAGCGCATCCTTCTCCTGCAGAGCAGCTGGTGCCCCAAACCGTGTGCCTGCGGGATTGCAGCGCAGTTTCTTGCCACCCCTTTTAAGCACCTCCTAATGCTTCAAGTTCCAATAAGTCACTGTCGAATGAAGAGAGTCTCTGTCATACAGAGAACCTTCTTTGAAGTGATCATGCTTGGATTAATCTCCACAGAAATGGTTTGTACTTCACTTTTGGCATGTATCCAATTGTTAGGATATGATTCCCTGTGCGTCTCACTTAAGAGTCTAGGACTTTTCTGCATCAAACAGATCAATCTTGGAGAGGATGAGACCAAGTTTCTCCTTGGAGGCTAGGATTTTGGAGCTCTGTCTCACATACTTTGGGCATGTGGCCAGGAGGGACCAGTCAATCCTTGAAGAAAGGACATCATACTTGGAAGGGTGGAGGGAAAGCTCAGGAGAGGAAGATCCCAGCTGAGATGAATTGACACAGTAACTGGGGAAATAGGGGTAGGTGTGTCGGAGTCTGTGAGGCTGGCTCAGGATAGAGCAGGCTTCAGAGCTGTTGTACGTAGATGAGTCACAAGTGACTGGACAGCACACAACAACAACAACAACAACAAAAGAGCCTAGTGTCTGACAGAACTTTGGTAGTTGTTGATGGATATGAAATGCAAATAATTAAGCAGGATAGTGTAATTCAAATGAGTATTGCTTGAGGTGGGTCATACTTACAGAGCCCCTGTAAGTTCATAGTGAAGGAAGTCTAACCACGGATCTTGGATAGCCTAGTGGTAAGAAGTTGTTATGTGAATACAAACGCATGAGGTTTGAGTCTGCTACCAGTTGCATTGAGAGAAAAAGATGAGTATTCTCCTCCTGTACAATTTATAGCTTCTGAAAATCTGGTTGAGAATCAGCATAAGTTGGTTCCAACTGGATGACACTGATCAACCTACAAAATAACCTCAATGTAAGGATGATGAGATCAGTTTTAGCCCAGTAGAAGTTTATACATATGATATAATTTTTTTTCATCTCTGCATACTCAAGAATTAAGGCAAAGTGACATTTTAAAACCCACTTATAGGTAATTTCAGTTTTCAGTTTTTAGGTGTATGCTGTTGCTGTTTGGTGCCATCGAGTCAACAATAACAAATAGGGACCTTGTTTACAACAGATGTGAACCTTTCTGTATTTTGTGCCATTCTCACTATCTTTAATCTGCTGGAGCCCATTGTTAACAGTCATTGTGTCAATCGATAAGGCATACATGAGCTTATTATTAGGCATGGCCCCTTGTATGGGAAAGAAAAAGTTCACATGGCTTTAATATACTGTAAATTATTATTTACGAAAACATTCTTACCTATCCTTTCATTGCTAAAGATTTTCATTTTTGCCAATGAACTTTCACTGAATGAGAAAACACTAAAACAGACAAACCGATCTAGCCATGAATGTTTTGTTTTGGAAACTTGCTATTCTTGAATGCACCCTGAATTTATTTTGGAAAAATCCAAAGGAAAAAAAATGGTCTTTTGAGAGATACCCTGAATATTATAGTTTATATTTATGTTTCAGAGAAATGTTGTTCATGTTACAGATTCCATTTAAGTTTTGTTTTCTTTATATTTTGCTTCTACTGCTCATTATTTGTACAATTCAGCATGTGTAGAAATGAATGTGGCACCCAGCATCTGGAATTTGAAATTGCTTCTTGTTCCTTGTGTTTCATTTGTGTACAGTTGGTGTGTAAAAAGGTTTACAATGTTTTGTGTATATCTTATTGGATGGTTGAATAGTGAGCATACATTTTAAGAGGCTGGTACCTGAGTTCAGGGATCCCTTGTCATGTAGTCCATGGGGAGCTGCACTAGTCAGCCAAAGGCTGCACTTCTGGCAGCTGGAATCCATCAGCTGCTCTGCCAGAGAAGATGGACAATGTCCTACCATGTGAGTTCCCTCAAAAACCCAATGAGAATCAACTAGGAGTTGTTTCTGACAGTGAGAGGCCTTGAGTTCAAGTAACAGGTTTTTTACTTACTTTCTGGCCTTAAATAAATTCAACAGGAACACTTTTTTCTTTAAAACTGGCTCTGGTGGTTCAATGGTTAATGCTTAGCTGGTCAGCGATTGAGTGACACCTCAGGAGAGCAGACGTGTTGATCTGCTCCTGTAAAAGATCATCAAACCAAAGCCCACCGTGGGAGCTGAGACCAACTCATAATGACCACTCCATCAGGTTTCTGAGGCTATGGGTCTATCTAGAGGAAGCTGCCCAATTTCCCCCTTTTATTTAGCAGCCTGACATGGTATGCACTATGCCCCTAGGGATGAGTCCTGAATAGATAGCCACCTAGGAACCCCAGGGGGCAAGTCTACTCTGGTCACATTGTGTCTTGGTGTGTAGGAATCAACTAGAAGGCACATAACAGCTGCTTCTTCCAATGTGCATGATAATAATTCTATGTAGAGCAGTGGGTATTAAAGTTTAAAACACATTATGTAGAACTTGCCATCACAGCTTACGCCAAAGAGCTCAGAAATATTAGCCTTTGTCAATACTAGTAACAATAAATGGCTATAACCACACATACAAATAATTTTTAACTCAAGAACCGACATGTACAACATTCAGAAATTATGACTATGCCAGCTGTACCTTTGATAGTATTAGAAAATTTCTAACAGCGCAGCTCATGGTCTTCTATTCATAAGAATATGAAAAGTACAGATTCGTCCTGGAGAGGGTGAAGCCGAGGATTCTAAGGCTTTGTCTGACATACTTTGGGCATTGTAGAAGGACATCATGCTTGGAAGGGTAGAGGGACAGTGAGAGAGGAAGACCCTCAGTGAAATGGATTGATTCAGTGACTGGGGTAATGGGGGTAGGTGTGTCAGAGACAATGAGATGGGTACAGGATAGAGCAGGACTTAGGGCTGCTGTACACAGGGTCACTATGAGTCGCGGACTACTCGATGGCACATAACAACAATCAATAACCGCATGCTTCCCTGGCTAGTTACAGAATTACAGGTATAGTTTAGATCAGAAACCATTCTTGAACTTCGCCAAGATACAACAGCTGGGAATTAGCAAAACATCATCACTTTGTGCCTTGTAGAAATGTTTTCAAGTTCTAGGTAATTGTTCCTAAATCAGTTGCGCTGCCCCCTCCCACCCCCTACAGTGACGTTGACGTTTCAAAGGGAGTGACAAGATCTGAAAAGCGAGGGAATAGTTGGCACCACTAAGAGAACACAGTCTCACTATTTTTCTGACTCCTTGAGGAAGAAGCCCGCCTTTGAGGTCTGCTCTATCAAGGCCAAGGAAGTGCCTGAGGAGTAAAGGGTTTAAAGGATGTGCGGAAAAGGTGGCTACTGAGAGGGTCCTTTCAGCATTTCTGCCTGAAACACCTGGATCTTCCTTCTTGGCAGCGTGGGGTAAACAGGGCCTAAGGCTGATGAGAAAGAGGTGTGGGTTCGAGCACAGGTGGAGGCTCAGGCGAGGTCTGGGCTGCGTGGCTGGTGGGGGGGGGGGGGGGGGGCGCCAGGACACGCGCAGCTTATTTTGAACTTGAACAACGCCTCCTGCTTGCTTCGCACCAGATTTCTGCTTGTGCAGAGCTGGCCTTTTCAGTCAGGAAGTGCCTACCATTTAAGGAGCCCGAGCAGTTCTCGACAGCCAAGCCCCCTCCAGCCTCCCCCTAATCTGCAGCCTTCTCATTGGCCAGGCTGCAGGCTGGCCGAGGCTTAGCCCTGAGAAGGTTCGCATTTTAAAAATGTCTCCTTTTGTCAGCTTGAGATTTGCCAGAATTTTAAAAGCGGAAAGGAAAAGAGGAGTACAAGGAAGCTATTAAAGATATATTAAATAAACTCTGTTGGGAGCAAGTGTGTGTTTAAGTGAGAATCTAACTTTTGCAAGGGAAGTTTTTTGATTGCTTATTATTGTAACAAAGAGGGATGTGTGTGTGTGTGTGTGTTTCCCCTTAAACTAGAGAGGCAGTGTGTGTGTATGTGCACACATGTGTATCCCTTGAACTGGAGAAACAGATGTCTAAAGGACAGGCAGGAAGCAGTTTGACAAATGAAAAGATTTTTGATTGCGTTCATGAGCTAAAGTTTCCTGCCAGTAATTAATCCAACTCTAGGCTACATTAAAAAAAAAAAAATCTGTATTATTTACATTGAATCATCTTAACAGTCAAATGTCGCTGCCGCAGGTAAAACTGAAGTAATGCTTTAAGCTGCTTTGGGGTAACTATTAGTTGTTTACAAGTTATGACACCCTCCCCTTCATAGGATTCCTCTTTTTGTTGACTTGGTGCTAGGAGGGACCTTTCTTGTCTGTGTATGTTCAAGTTCATAGTGCGTATTTTGGTTTTTCTCTTGAAACTGTTTTGTGAGCAGGTGCAGATGGCTTCCGTGAACAGAGCCAATTGAAATGCCGCATCTCAGCCTGCAGAAACCAAAGTTTTGAAGAAATGAAATGACTCTATGTTTTGTGTAGCATCTGTAATTCAGCTGGAAAATATTTTCCCCATTTTATGATGAAATCTGTCACCTCTGTTTCTTTCCCTTAATGAGTTTGGTTTGTTTATAGCCTTAAGGAAATCTTGTCAGTAAAATCTACCCTCACCACTCCTCCAGTATTTTTTCTGTCGATGATTTCACAATCGGAGCCCTTGCAAAATAAGGGTAAATGGGCATTAAAAAAAAATCATCCCTGGAGATTTTTAAGAACTTTTTTCCTTTATTTTTTTCCTTCACAATGTACTCAAGTAAACAGTCTCAGGAAGTCACAACTATTGAAACCTTTTTTCCTTTTCATAAATAATCACAAGAAAATTTACTTTTCTTAAGTCAAGTTTTAAAACAGGCAAAAAGAAAGCAAGGACTCACTTCATCCTAAACTCTTCAGGTTTGATGCTTCCAGGAGTGAGTCTTCCTACAAAATAAAGAACAGATTAACCCCCTACAAGTACAGAAGGTTCTAGTAGCTGGAGTAGCGATAGTGATGAATCACAGCTCTTTGCTGCAGTCACACTCACATTAACACTGATGAAAGGCCATAAACCCGAATAACCATAAACCAGAAGCAGAATTTCACTAATCTGCAAGACCCTGAGCTGAACCAAAACCAAATACTCATGTTGTTACTGAACCAAAACATATCCAAAAATAGACCTAGTGAACTAGTTCAAACCAGAATGAGAGAGAATTTCTAAAATGATGGAACAAGGCAAAACTAGAATTTTAAAAAACCCCACAAACCTCATGCGAACCAAGCCAAAGGCCCATGGGGTTGGGCCTCAGCACTGCATGATTTAGGAGAGCTGAGCAGGAGGATCTGATGGGCTAGTGGTTCAGGACTTGTGCTGCCAACCCAAAGCCAGGTAGTTCAAAGCCACCAGCTGCTTTGCAGGAGAAAGATGGGCAGTCTCCTCCCATGGAATTTACAGACTCTGAAAGACCAGTAGAAGGTTAGCTGAGTCAGTTCTGGCTCAATGGAACACAACAACACTAGCAAGAAATGAACAGTTTGGGCCCTACTGTTCTGTAGACCTCTACTGTTTTTGTGACATAGAATCAGGTTATAAGTGTGAACAAGCAATACCTGTTACTTTGTTACACAAAGACCTGGTAAGTACAACCCTTACTTACTGTCAGAGATACCAGTTTTTGTTGTTTGGTGCCGTCAAGTAAAAAATGACTCATAGTGACCCTATGAATAAAAGATCTGAACCCTGTTCTTTTCTGCTATATCCTCATACTTTCTAACACACAAGAAGAACCCATTGCAGCAGTCACCATATCAATCCACCTGGTTGAGAGTCTTCCTCTCCTTCGCTGATCCTCCACCCTTCCCAGTATTCCTTCTCTAAGGAATAGCACCTCCTAGCAACATACCCACAGTATGTGAGGCGAAGCCTCATCATTCTTGCCTCCAAAAAGCACTCCAGCTGCACCCTCTCCAAGACATAGCTGTTTGTTCTCTTGTCTGTCCATGGGATGTTCAGTGCTCTTCTCCTATGCCACAGCTCAAAGGCATCAATACTTTTCCTGTTATCCTTATCATTGCCCAGCTCTCATAGGGTAGGTGTTCTGTCTGGGCTGTTGTGACATCACAGTCTAGTATAGGAACCTCACTCCTACCCGCTGATGCACTAATCTCTCTAACCCCTTCAGTTGTCCAGTTGTAACAATGAAAAATGTTATTACAGTAGTGATACCTCCAAAGACTATCAGCTGCCTCCTGAGAAGTAACATCAGCTGAGTCAAGAACCACTGCAGTAGGAAAACCATCAGTAGCCTCCTCCATTGTTCTGAGAAGACTTTGCAGTTGCTCTCAGAAAGAGATGCCACTTAGGAGCCTAGCAGGGTCATCTAGTAGGAGATAGAAGTGAGCCTCTCTAAACATATTAAAAATCATGAGAAGGCACAGGAAAGGGCAAGATTCAAATCTGCTGTTCATAGGCTTGCAGTGAGTCGTAGTCAACTTGATGGTACCTAACAACAATAACAATAAGACATCATTTCAGTGTTGATTTCTCTGCTAAAGCAAGAAATCCTTAATGCTGGGAAGTGCTCATACGGTACTAGTCTAAGGCACAATAAGCAAAAAATTTGTCATTTCTTGGGGATAAATGATATATAAACTTGAAAATAATTCTGTCACACAAATTTTTGGTGTGGTTATTACATGATTCTAAAATCTCTGACATGGAGAATCTCTGCAATCAGAGTTTATATTAATTTTCTAAAAAACGTGGAAATATCTCAACATGTTGAGTCTAAAACGGTCTCCAGTTCACAGTGTAGCACAGGGAGATATTGTTTGATCCAGGCTGCCTACATCCCCTACAATGAATTATTATATATTAGAGTGCTATTTCAGGAGAATTAGACATCTTAATTATAACTTTTTTAAGCTTGTGTGTATATAGCTTTTGAAGTAAAATTTATAGTTATTCTGTGCTTTAAGGAGATTTTTCATTTTTGTATTGTGTAACAATACCTTTCTCTTGGCAGTTTTCATTTGGTAGGAAGATTCATTTGTACATCTGAGCATTACATGTTTAGAACAGTGAGTTTTGCCAAGATTATAATGTGGTAATTACATTTAAAATTGAGTTGTGCCAAAGCATTGCAAAAATAATAGTAAGCCCACTATATATATAACACTGACATAGACAGTTCATCATCTTTTCTTAATACTGTGAAAAACAACCCAAATTGTCTCTTTTTTGTGTATGTGAGGTAAACCTGGGGATAGAATAATCGCACTATAAAACTGAACAGCTGATCAGGTTTTCCAAATGGGTTCTTTTAGTAGTTATTTAGCATTTAAAGTCACATGTTCTTAGCTTTGTCTTTGTATATAAATTATAAATAAAAATGTTACATGGCAAAGGAAAGTGGTTGGTTAATATTTGTGGTTTTCTCATAGATCAGAAGTAATTTTATACTTAGGGAATTTATAGTAACAAAAAAGCCCCCCTTGGTCTCCTTTCTTCTCCATAACCAAACTATTTAGAATCAGTAGTTCCCGTTTTGCCATTCTGAAACAGGAGTTTAGAGAAGACCTAGCACATATACAGAAGGAGCCCCAGTGGTGCAACTGCTAAGCACTCAGCTGTGAAGCAGTGTTCCTCCATTGTTCGTAGGGTTTTCAGAAGCCTGTTCTTTTAGAAGTGGATGGCTAGTCCTTCCTGGTCTGTCTTGATGTGGGAGTGCTACTAAAATCTGTCCACTGTGGTGACCCCTATGACCTTTGACACACTGGTGGCATAGCTTTTAGTATCACAGCATCCACAAGTTACCTCAGAACAGCAAACTGACAGACAAGTGCTGTACTACTTAGAACAATTATAAACAAACAAGAATACAAATACTAAAGCAACAAAGCAATTTGTCTTTTCAATCACTTGCTATGTATCTGAGAGCTGGACAATGAAAAAAGAATGACAGAAGAAAAACTGAAGCCTTTGAGTTCTGGTGTTGCAGAGGAGTACTGAATATCCCACAGACTGCCAAAAGAATAAACAGGTATGTCTCAGAGAAGGTGAAGTCAAAGTGCTCCTTGGAGTCAAGAATGGTGACGTTTTCTCTCATATACTTGGGGCATGGTACTAGGAGAGCCTTTTCCTTGGAGAAGGACATTATGCTTGGAAAGGTTGAGGGATGATGAAGAAGAGGAAGACCTTCAAACAGGTGGCTTAAAACAATGACTGTAGCAATGAACTCAAGTGTTTCAGAGATGATGAGGTTGGCATGGGATAGGACAGGTCCAAGGGTCATAAAATCACAGTGAGTCATACTTCATAGTACCTCACAACAACAACAGCAACAGTAAAACCAGTCAAACTGAAAGGTTGGCAGTTCCAACCCACCCAGTTGCTCCAAGGGAGATCTATTCTCATGAAGATTATGGCCTTGAAAACCCTATAGGGAAGTTTTACTTTAACTCAAAGGGTTGCCATTAGTTGAAATTGACTCCAAAGCACCTAATGACATCTGGTATACCAGCATCATTGACTATCATTCTGTTCACTGGCATGGGCACTATTACTTTATGTTCTGATGATCAAACCCAGACTCCAAGTGCAAACACAAAAACTCACTTATTATATTACCGATATTTGAAACCAAGGCCTCTGACTTTTGGCATTTTTTTGTTTGCTTGTTTAATAGTTGATAATTTAGCTATTCCATGAATTTTTTGAATTAAAAAAAATACCGCAAAAGGAAGCCAAAATACTTGAATTCATACTAATGTATAAACCCCAAACCATGTAAAAGTATAATCACACTCTGGCCTCATTTTGTCAGCAACATCAGAACTTTTTCTGTTTGTAATTCTGTCCCAGGAATCTGTCCTTACTCTAAAATTCACTGAAATATCCTACTCTAGACTTATTGAGAACTATCTTAGAGAAACACGGGCATTGTCAGTGATTAACTGCCCATTGGAGCCCATAGTTATTTAATTTCCTCTTTCTTTGAATCACCCAATAGGAAGGAGAGAATGCACCCTGCTAGGCTGCAGCCTAGAGTAGCCTATTCCACCAGCTTCCCACCTTTTAAATCATCCAACCTTAAATTCTAGTCATTTAAACAATAATACAGGCTTACTTTTAAACACTGCAAAATTTGGAACATATACCAATTTATGAGACTGAATTGAAGTGACTGATTCTGGCTTAAAATGAGTTAGTGTCATTTACATCTTTAATTACAATAGTAGTTTTTTCAGCCTGTTTTACCCAAAGCTGCCAAGTGTCTATTAGGCCAGTCCTGGTGTCACATTCTGTTTCTGGCTTGGACTTGAACCAAAACACTTTTTCATTCTCTGCTTTCTCAGTAGATTCTTGAAGCCCAGTGTAGTTACTTTGGAAAATTACCTTTCAACAAATATTTTTCAGTCTCTCCAAGCTTAACTCTCTTTCTGTGAGAAACGTCCATTAACTGTATTCTATCATTGATTAATATGCTGTGGTTTTTGTTGTTATTTACCATCGAGTCACCTCTGACTCAAAGTGACCCTATGTACAGCTCCGAATCCTGCCCTATCCTGAGCCAATCTTATTGTCTCCAACAGACACAATCTCACTTCTCCAGTCACTGAGTTAATCAATCCATCTCATCCTGGGTTTTCCTCTCCTGCACTGTCCCTCCACCTTTCCAAGGAAGATGTTCTTCTCCAAGGAATGATCTCTCCTGATCATGTAAGACAGAGCTTCAAAATCTTTGCCTCCACGGAGCAGCTCGGTTTCACTATCTCCAGACAAACCTGTTTGTTCTCCTGGCAGTGCACAGTATGTTCAACAGTGTTCTCTAGCACATTGAGTCTTTTTCTTTCATCCTTTGTCCAACTCTCTGGACAATTACACATAGCAAGCAATTGTGAAGACCAGGGCCTATTTTAGATGCACCTTAGTCTCCAGGCAAACACCATTGATCTTCAGTCGATTGTGAGATCATTCCAAATTGATGACAGTGGGGTTGAGGTTGAGTTGCCTTTTCTAGTAATTCCAAGCAATCTGAAAACTTCCAATTCTATGTATGTCTAAGGAGCTTTAATCTTGTAGCTTGTTATTTGCCAGACTGCTCACCAAAAAGGTCCACGGTATGAATCCACTGGCTTTTCTACACAAGAAAGATGAACAGTTTTCTCCTGTAAAGAATAACAACTTTGGAAGCTATAAATCATGGAAGGTTACCATGAGTGGAAGTTGAGTTGATGGCAGTAGATACATCTCTCTACCTTCTTATCTACTTGAATTTTTGTCTGTAGTAATAACAACTACAATGACATCTAACTTTGGAGAAAGGCTTATTAATCCAGACCTGAAGCTAAACTTCTTTGTGTAGGAATTTGGGAAAATGACAATTACAGCTACTGTGGAGACTGTAAGGCTTGAGCTCAGCAGAGATTTCAGTTGAAACTGGGCTCTTTTTTCTCTGGCCTCCTAAATTATTTCCAGAGGTTAGTCACTTACAGAATAAATAAGTCTTCTCCAGTCTGGAAGTAAAGAATGTGTTACTTGACTTGAAACATAACACAAATATTCCTTGGCTCCGTTTAGTTTTGTGTCTGATGAGTTTAATATTGCTCTCCTCTTTATACAGACCATTCACTGATTTCATATGTGAGGTGTCCTAGCATGAAATACTTAAATCAGGTTCCATAATAGTGTAAATAACAGGTTTATTGTCTCTTCCATATTAATGAAGCCCACAGCTAAACAACGCAAGCCCTGTATTAATTGCTTGTCCTCAGAGCTGGGTATTTCAGGTCTAATTCTCTTTAGAACACCAGCTGGCATGGAGTATGCAAAAGCTCCTTTGGTTACTTTAACCACTTAAGTACTAATTTGGTAGCATGGAAAACATACAGGCTGAACAAAGCAGAATATTGCGCCATTTTCTAAATTTTATCTTTGTAGTAAGTCAGCTTGGTTGATATTTCTAGTTAGAACAGATGTTTGAGTTGTCAAGATGCATGTAAACAAAATGTGTGTTGAAATAAACTTTGTCTAGCATATTCTTTTAACTATAGACACATTCTAAATAATGGGAAAGGTATAATCTGTAGAAGCCTGTGAGTTGTGAAAAAACTGGCATGCTGCAATCAATTATGTAGCACTCCAAAATGTTTTATATATATGGCCAAACTCATACATGGTTATTGTATTAGTGAATAAACAATGAATTGTCAAATTGTGTAATAATTTTGAAGTCAATATTTGTATTTAGTCCATTAGTCAGATTTCAATTCTTCTTATATGTGGATTCTGCACATATCTTTTCTTGTTGATGTAGCTGTTTTTTAAAAATATCATTTTATCATATATACTATAAATAAACACTGGAGCAATCCCTTCCATTTGACCATTCCATTCCATTCCATGCATAATTATTAAAAATATCCCATTTAGAGGTTGCATATGTACTGTCTTGTTATTACTTCTAAAAGAAAAATTTTATCTGTAGTGGCTCATGACACAATGGGAAAGCTACCTGAATTTTTACAAAATGTGAAAACTACTGTTAATTGCAGGGGGTAGGTAGTTATTGTGTGTTTACTGTGTGCCTAACAGTTTTCTAGATATTACAGAAAGTGAATAAAGCATTAGAATTCATACCCACCCATGGGGAGCGGACAATCTAATTGCAGAACAAAAAAGGAACTCGTATGAAACAATTAAAAAGAAGAAATGAAATGTGTGGTGCAGACTATTAAAGCGAAGGATAATAAGGTGTTAATTGTGTGGGGTAGACATTAAGTCTCAAAGGAGTTAAGGCAGGTAGAGCGCAACATGGGCTGAGGTCATCCCAGGAAGACTTTCAAAACAAACCAATAATATTTAAAAGGCTCTTCTGTGTTCCAAGCATTGTGAGGGCTGGAGAGTAGTATAATCACAGAGATGGGACATAAACAGGATCGGAGAGGATGAGAAGAATACCGACTGGGCAAGGGGAGAAGGTAAAGTACGTACTATAAACTACAGAATCTGGGGAAGGCGGGACAAAGGAGCACTGTAACTGCAGTAATCAGCTTAGCGTGGCCATTCTGCCTTCGAAACTCCTTAGACTGATGCAGATATACCAGCTTAGGTCTTTTCAATCTATTTTGGCTGAGTCTTTGACTGCAGAAATCTGAGTGTCCAGTTCCGAGTTTACGCTGTGTGTGAGAGAAAAGCAGACAATGTTGTTCTGTGGATTTGGAAGAAGATTGCATAGAAATGATAGATAGTAATTAATAGCATCCTTTTCTTGCAAAGAAAGGTAGTTGTTGGAAACAAAAGTGTCAGCCAAACTCTACAATGTGTGGAAAATGCTGAGAACCCAGTATACCACAGAAGATGTTTACTGAGAAAATGGTAGCCAAACTCTGAATGTTGTTTATAGAGTTGGTTCTCTTTGGGTTTTATAAAAAAACTGGCTCAATTTGATAGGCCCTCTTTCTGTTTTGAAATATAATTAATGTACTCCTTGTATCCTTATTCCTATTCAAATTTCCAGCTGTGGAGACCAAAACCCAATTATTTTCTGTTCAGAGACTCAAATATACCTCAAAATCCCTTTATTTTCAAAGAAGAAATTATGTGAATGAATTGTTTTCAGTTTTGAAGACTTCACACTTTTAAATCATAGTTCCTAGCATTGAGGTCTGGTTTGTTTTCTGCCCTCTGTTTAGAGCACATTAGATGATTTTGATTGCCCGATAACAAAATATCTCAAATATTTTGTTCTGTCAAGATAGCAATTGCAAAAGACCCTTCGGTTGTTTTGGGGCTGTGTAGAAGAGAGAAGCCCACTCTTGCTCTACCATCATTTCTTTCAATGCTGCTGCAGTTTGTAACAAGTGTCCGAGGAAAGAAATGGTGTGACATGGACCAAGGTCACACCACCACATTCTGACAGTGAACAACTATATTTGTACTGAAGCAGGGAAGCTCATCTTTGATGTCAATAATGTGATGACTCTGCCCTTTTCCTCAGGATTCTGAAGAATCAGAAGCTGAAGAAGAGAAGGAAGGTGCACTCACCAAACACATGAGAGAAAAGAGCATTCCTCTCTGGTGCAAATAATGCAGTGTGTCTTTTCTGGGAAAGTGTGGGCCAGATGTACTGCCTTGTCTAAAGCAGATTTTACTGCTGTTTACATTCTCTTCTCTAATCTGCAGCTTTCTGACATGCTCATGGGACGGTAGCAAGAGGGTATCTCATGGTTGTTAAATGCTTCAAATGACATGAAGTATTTCATTGTAAACTGGTGTCTTGAAGAAAGGCTTCTATTAAATGGACTTGGATTTTTAAAAAAAATAAAAAACATTTCTGTGTTTTAAGTTAAAGTTTACACAGCAAATTAGTTTCCCATTCAACAGTTTATACATACATGGTTTTGTGACATTAGTTGCTATCTCCACAATATATCAGCACTCTCCCAGTTTACACCCTGCTTTTATCTTTCTGGTTTCCCTGCCTCACTTTTCTCATCTTCACTTTTAGGTACATGTTGTTCGTTTAGACTCATGCAGTTGATTGTTCTGAGGAGCTCTTTCCTCATGGAAGTCATTGTTACTTCATAGGCCAGTCTTATTTGGCTGAAAGGTGGCCCTCTGGTGAGGATTGCATCTTTTCAGCTGCAAAGAGGGTCTTGGGGTGATATCCCAGTTCTTCTAGTCTCTTATCAGTTTTGTGAATCTGGTCTTTTTATTAGAATTTTGTTCGTGTGTTTTCCCCATTCTAACCAGGAACCTGTATTGTGTCCCGGGTCAGAGCAGTTGGGAGTGGCAGCTGGGCACCATCTAGTTCTTGTTGTCTCACGTTGGAGGAGGCTGTGGTTGGGGGCCGCCACTAGCCCCATAGACTAATTGTGTCCTTGAGCCTGGTTTCCTTTCCTCTGCTTTGTTCCACACAAGAAGAGGCAAGTAGTTTTATTGTAGATGGTTGCTTGCAAACTTTTAAGAACTCAGACATAACCCAGCAAACTTTATGAAATGCATTGTGTTAATTGACTTAGATGTGCTCCAAGATGTCCCTGGTCTTTAAATCCAGTAAATTAGTCCCAAGTGTATTTAGAAATGCTGAGGATGTTCCCATAACAGTACCCCTTGTGCTCTATTATGTATATGAAGATATATGCAGCATATACAAATATATAAATACCTTCAACTGTACCTATATATGCATATGCAAGAACTCCCATATTCCCTGTGTACTTAGCTAGCATACATATGTACAGCATACATATCTAGCTATGTAACCACTTATACATTTTAGGTTGTTATTACTGCTGTTGTATAATTGGTTGTCATTGTTTTCCTTATAGCTTTTGGTATCAAACTCACTGCCATCAATCAAGTTGGTTCCAACCCATAGTGACCTTGCATAGAGTTTTAGGGCTGTAAATGGCAATGAAAGGAAATTTCTAGGGGATCTGTTTGTTTGGCAGTCAGTGGGATATCAAAGCTCAAAGGCACCGATTCTTCTGTCATCCTTATTCATTGGCCAGCTCTCAAATGCATAGCAAGTGATTGGAAAGATCAGGGCTTGAACCAAATGCACCCTACTCTTCAAACTGATATCATTGCTCCTCAGTACTTTGGAGAGGTCCCTGACAGCAGACTTTCCCAATGCAATTTATCTTTTGATTTCTTGATTGCTGGTACCAAAGGTGTTGAAAAACCCAATTAAGATGAAATAATTGACAATTTCAGTTTTTTCTCGATCTATCATGATATTGCTTATCATCAGCCCAGTGGTTAGGATTTTTGTTTTCTAGATGTTGAGATGTAATGCTTATTGAAGGTTATCGTCTTTGATCTTCTACAGCAAGCGTTTCAAGTCCTCCTCACTTTTAGCAAACCCGGTTGTGTCATCTGCATGTTGTAGGTTGTTGATAAGTCTTTCTCTGATCCCAATGCCACATTCTTCTTCCTAGAGTACAGCTTCTTGAATGACTTGCTTAACATACAGATTGAATAGGTATGGAGAGAGGTTACAATCCTTACATACATCTTTCTTGATTTTTTTTTCTTGATGCATTTGCCATAGTGACTTTGTTTACTTTCGTCATGATGTGCCTATGTTTTTCATATTGTGCACTGTCATTCCTTTCACCGTATTAACACCTATATACTATCTAGTGAGTGATTCTCCCTCTTTCCTCTTCCCATCTCTTACAGACATTAAAGAGTGTTACTTTCTGTGTATTAACCTATTCTTATTCTTCTAAATGTGATGTTATATTATTGTTGTTAAGTGCCATCAAGTAACAGGCGACCCTATGAATCAAAGACCTGAACACTTGTATAACTTTCATCCTTTCTCTAGGTTCAAAGAGTTTCTGGAGGCAAGCTAGTTCAGAAGTGGATACCACTCCTGCTTCCAAGCTTGTTTGAACTGGGGAGCTCCACCAAACACTGTTCACCATTGGTAACCATTATCCCATTTGACACATCAGTGTCACAGTTTTCAGCTTCACAGCAACCACGAGTTACCTCTGTACAGAAAGTAGACAGACCAGGGCTATACAACCTAGAAGAATGTTTGACCAAAACCAATTAAAAACAGGCTTGAGGGCTGCAGATTAAAGTCACCCACCTTTGGATCTGTCTATAAATTTCTTTGGGAAGTATTTACATTTTCACAATGTTAAGTCTTCTTAATCATGAACATGGTATGTTCTTGCCTTTATGTTTTTCACTCTTAAGTTTCTTGCTATAATGTTTTATAGTTTTACATGTATAAGTAGTTTACTTTTCTTATTAGTTTATCTACGTATCTACATGCTTGCTGATTGTCTACGCTTAGGACTACAGAACTTGTCTGTCAGTTTGCTGTACTGGAGTGACTTACAGGTTGTTGTGATGCTGAAAGCTAAACCATTAGTATTTAAAATACCAGGAGGTCACACATTGTGGATGTGTTTAAGTGGAACTTCCAAATTAAGACAGACTAAGAGGTAGGGTTGGCTGTCTACTTCTGAAACAGCAGGCCTTCAAAAACCATACAAACAAAAGAGCAACATGGTTAAATATAACAGAGTAGAGCCCTCAGTTTGGAAGACACTAAAACACAAGGAAGAATACCTGCAAGCCTTGATTTATACCCGCAACAAGATGGATTGACATTGTGACTATAACAATGGGCTTAAATATATTAAAGATTAAAAGAATGGCAGCAAAAGAGAAGGCATCTCTGTGAAAAATAGACCTGAATTCTGGTCTTGCTTATGCTTTCCTGACCATCCCTGATACACTTGAGCCCATTGGTGCAGTTACAGTATAGTCCATCCCATTAAGTGTCTTCTCTTGTGCTGACTTTCCACCTTTCCAAGCCTGTTATCCCTTTCCAAGGAATAATCTCTCCTAGGGACAAGTCCAAAGTTTGAGAGACAAAGTAATTTTTATGTTACAAAATTCTTTGTTTAGAACTGATGTTAACTCTTACCATAGTATTTGATAGAATCTGCCAGTGAAGCTGTCTGGACAGGGACTTTTTTGTTGCTGCTGTTGTGAGATTTTTCCTTTTTTTAAAAAAAAATTACATCTTCCATTTTTCATATTATTATCAGTTTACTTATATTCTCTGCCTCTGTTTTTTTGGGTAGGTACTGTGTGGCCAGAAATGTGTCTATTTTTTCTAGGTTTTAAATTTGTCAGAGTATAATTTTTCATGTTTTTTCCTGAGCTTTTATTATTTCATTTGGTTCTATTGTAATGTCACCCATCTAATTTCTTATTTTGGTTATTTTTATTTTCTCATTTCCTTTCTCACATAACCTTTAGGCTTTCTTCATTTTCTCCTGGACTGTTCCTCATATTATAGCAAGGGAATTTTCCTCTACTTTTGCTGCTTCTTTATTCCATTGATTCAGTTCTACTGCTTATTTTTCTAATATTTTACTGTCAACATTCTGGATTTATTTTAGCTTTTTTCCCCATGGCTTTTAATTATTTTCTTATTTTGTTATTATATTATTTGTCTTAATTATTCCAGGGATTTGTCCATGTTTTCCTTGATATAATTGAGGAATATATATATTTCTTATCAGGTACTTCTATTACCATTTCTCTCTCAAGAGAAAATCATTTTCCCTGTTTTGCTTGCTTGGCCCATTTTAGCCTGTTTCTTCATATGATTTGCTTTTATCTGCTATTTCCAGGACATTAAATTGTTACTGTTATGCACCATTGAGTTAGAACCAACTCATAACCAAACTCTCTCTCAGGTTTCAGAGGCAATAAATTGCATGAGAGGAGGCTGACGATCTTTCTCCCACGGAACACCTGGTGGATTTGAACCATGTGACTTGGATTGGCAGCACAACTTCTTATGACTACGGCACCAGAGCTCCTTTACTTATATGTTTCATCAATATTTGCTTTGATTTGATATTTTCATTTTGGTTTGATGTATCCAACATTCTCTTTACCCCTTTTTCACCACCCCCACCCCCGCCTTTTCGCTTTGGAATGTCTTTCTTCCTTTCTATTACTGTTGCTTTGTGGTTCTGGTCTATGTGTGACTTTGGTGGTATCTGTTGGCTTGGTGTTAGCGCTTCTCACCATAGTTCGTATGGTGAGTCACCCCCACATGTGAGTCCTCCGTGGTTAGACTTCTGTGTCTTCCCTTGCCATAGAGAGAATATTTGGGAGCAGGTTTTCTAAGATACTGGGTTACTAGGCTTGGATAGTTAGAGTCCCTTCATAGCCCCTTTGGGCCTGAAGAGTCCTTTCATGTTGATGTTAGCAGTTAGTATGGTTTCTGGAAGAGAGGATGGGACATATCTGTGTTGACTTGAAAGGGAGTGTGCATCGAATGATTTCCGTGTAAGTAGAAGCAGCTTACAGGAATTGTATCGGTGTAGCATGTGTAATGTTGAAGCTAGGTAGATGTAAGATGTTTCCTGTGCATCATTTGGCAGAGGTGTAGATGGTAACTGTGAGGATATGCCTGGCCTCAGTGGTGAAGTTACACATTTGTCTCTGTGGCCACTCATGGGCGCATGAATTCTGGGAATATTCTCATTATGATTGGGTTGGGTGGTGTTTGTATAGTTGTTAGGTGTTGGAGACAAAAACTCATGAACCACCTGTGGATGGGATAGGAACTTGTACCACTGGTTGATGAATAGTTAGGTGACAAAAGTAGAGGAGGGAAATTTTCACACTCTGGTCACTAGCATTGGATTTGTCCAAGGGGCGTGAGCCTCTGGTTGAAGATCTGATTTCTGAGCCTCTCGTTGAAGATCTGATTTCTGAGGAGTATGCATCACCGGGATGGCATGTGCAAGCCTCTGGGCACAGGAATGACAATGTGGGAGAGCACACTGTTGATTGCTAGGCTAGGAGTTGACAAGAAAGGGCTTCTTGCTGCTCTCTGGGAAAGCAGGAAGAGGGGGAATGTGTTCCCATAGTCCCTAGTGTGGTCATTCAGGCAACTCTATACCTAAAAGAGAAAAATGAACATAAAAGTCTTGTAACATAAATGAACATGAAAGTTTTCTTTATGATCCATCCCAAATTTGATCTGTCATGGAGAATGTACATTTTTTTAAAGGTCCAGAGGGTGCTATTAGTTGGCTAAAATTGCTCTGACTCAGGAAAAACTGACTCTTTTTATAGCTTTCCTCAGAGAAAGGTTGTTTATGAGAATTTCAAAGTATTGAAGAGTCATTCTTCAGGATTGTCAGCATGTCACTATTGTTCCACTTAACTGTGGCTGATTTATGTTTCTATGTACTTTTAAGAAGTTAAATACACTCAGAACCTAGGTCTTCTATTACCACTCTTAGGGTTTGTTAACTTGGATGATTCTTTAAAAATCTTACCTCCTTTTCTGCAACTAATTTCTAGAGTTTTTAAAATTTAGCACATTTACTACATGAAAATGAAAGAACTTTTTTTAAAAAAAACTACTTTTTTTATGCAGAATTTTTCTTGGAACATAAGAAAAAAGATTAGAGTTGTTTTTCAGTGTGACAGGAGTGCTGGGGATTGGAGAAGGCAGAAAGAGGAAAGAGATCAGTCTTTGGAAACCAAAGAGAGGGAGCACTGACATCCACGGCAAAACTGGCTTCGGACTAAAACCTTTTTCTCATTAAAAACTACTCACTGGTTTTAGCTCCCCCTGACATAATGGAGTTGGATTAGTAAATCATGGCACTTGATCCTTACATGGGCAAATTGTATATGATTCTTCTTTTTCATAATGTTTGCAAATTGATCATTACGGAATTACTATGGTTTTTCCTAATCTCAGTCCAGAAGCAACATTTAATTGAAAGATGCACAGTCAGGTAAAGTAGGGTGGAGACATTGTTGAGTGAGGCAAGGAATAAGGAACAGCACTTTGGTTTCAGAGGCCGGCCTGTGCTGGTTCACTGTGAGTGTCCACTGCTCCCTCCTCTGGTTCCACCTGTTCCCTATTTCCCCATTGGCTCCTCTTTCCTTTTTACTGCTCTTCACTTTCCTCTCTTCCGACCACCAGACCCCAGAATAGAAGGTGGATGGCTGATCTGTCAGTATCAGTGTGGAAGAAAATCGTGTGGGAGAAAATTGTTGTAGTTCTTTCCCAGTTCCTTCTTCTTCCCTCCGACTTTAAGGTATTATTATAAAGATCAAGGTAAAGCACACAAGGATCTAACCATTTCCCAATATAAGTGTTGTGTTTTCAATGATGATAGTTTACCTATCCATAAAGACAGAAAATCTCCTTGGTTAGGCATTAACTAAGGAGTCCTGGTGGCATTGTGGTTGGGTGCTAGATTGTTAACCAGGAGGTCAACAATTTAAACCACCAGATGCTCTTTTGAGGACAAAATGCTATTGACCTGCTCCTGTAAAATTTACAGCTTAGAAAACCTTTTAATACACTTCTCTTCTGTTCCGTAGGAGTAATGTGGGTGGGCCTCAACTTGATGACACACAACAATATACATTAATTATAGGAAAATCTCATTGTCTTTGCTCAGGTTAGTCTCTAGAACTTCAGGATAATAAATACTTTCACTCTAGCACTCAAGTTTACTTTTCATTTAGTGAGGGATACTACTTTTTCTTTCTTAATTTTAAAGCAGTTTCTTCCTGTACTCTCTTTGCATTAAGGTTGTGTGCTGTCGAGTCAGAACCTACTCATAGTTGACCCTCCTGTGGGTTTTTCGAGGCTTTAAATCACACAGGAGGAAAGTGCCTGTCTTTGTCCTATGGAGAAACCTTAATAGTAGTATTAAAATTGGTCTTTAAAATAGGTTAACTTTCTTATCAAAATGGGTACATACTAGAATGTTGGATTTCACTTTATTTTGTTTTATTAATGTTTACAGTTAGGAGCATAAATTAGAAGGTAGATTTCTTAGTTTTTCAACATCCTCCAGCTTTTATTGTGAAGGGAATAATATAAGATGGAATTTACATTCAGTCTGTAGTTCTAGTACCTTAATAATATAACCTAGCTTTCTAGCCACTGATCACATCTTACCCAGAAATCAAGTTCCTGCTTAAGACCATAGGTGTTTAGGAATCTGTCTTTGGAAAGTTGTCCACCACAATGCTCCTTACTCTCAAAGAATTCCTGTAACACTTTTAGCTTTTGCCAGACAATTTCTCACTTAATTGTATGTTATCTTGGATCACTTTCTAGTAACTTAAAGCAGAGTGTTAATCACATAATATGTGCAGCCATTTGAAGAAAAAGCAAGTGACTGTTGAGGAGCCAGAGATATGATGCTGAGGGATGATCACATCTGTCAGGGAGGACTCATCTTAGAAGACTTAGAATCAAAGTCTGGCCCCAGACTAACAAGTGCCAAGACTGGAATGTCAGGATGCCATGTGTCCCTGCCTTACCCAGAGGCAGGCTCCTCTTCAATAGATTTATGGAGGCTGATACATAAATCAGAATGATGGTTCATTTCCTTTAATCATGGAGAATAACTCTAGGTAACTGGACACCTGAGTCCTCAGGGCGATGCACCCTCTACTTGTAGGTTAGCTACGTGAGTTCATTTATAATCATCAGAAGTCCTGGTGAGCATGGAATCAGTGCAAAAGTTTTGAATATTTAAAAGCATTGGAAATAAGTAACTAGGATATGCCTGCTTAGAGAACTCTGTAAGAGGTGTCATAAGTGGGATAGATTTCTCCTGTGAACTGTAGTTACTTGAATGATTACTTTGTCTCTCTCAGTGACACCTCCTGCCCCAAGGAGGACCAACTTTCTTTCCAACTGTCATGGTTTTTTCCCCTTAATTGGTTAGATTCCACTCAAACCTTGATTTCTTTAATTGAAAAAAATCTTTATCTGTGTTCTGATCCTCTGTATATAGGGAAATCTCACTTCTCAATTGCCAGTCTTTGAGGTGCATCTTATTCTCATCTCCTTTTACTTCCTACTGTCGTTGTTAGGTGGTGCTGAGTCAACTCAAATTCAAAGCGACCTTATTTATTTACAGTTGTTTGTGTGTGCTGTCGAGTTAGAAATGACGCTTAGCTGACCCTCCAGTAAATTTTCAGAGGCAGTAAATCACATGGAAAGAGACTGCCCGTCTTTCTCCTGCCGAGCATCTGGTGGATTTGACCCATGTGCCGTCAGGATTGCAGTGCCGCTTCTAATCACTAGGCCACCAGAGCTTGCTTTCTTTATGTAATAGAATGAAACCAGCCTGATCCTCCACCATTCTCACAGTCACTGCTGTGTTTAAACCCATTGTTGCAGTCATGATATCAATACATCTTTTTTAGAAGTTCCAAAAAGGGATCTTCTTTTTCACAGAGCCTCTACTTTATTAAGCATGTTGTCATTCTCCAGGGACCAGTTCCTTTTGATAACAGGCAAAATGTGTGTGAGATGAAGTTTCAACTTAACTTCTAAGAAGCATTCTAGCTGCATTTCCTCCAAGACAGATTTGTTTGTTCTTCTGGAAGCTTATTAATAGTTTTCAGTATTTTTCATCAATAGTAAATTCAGAGACATCAATTCTTTTTCAGCTTTCCTTATTCATTGTCCAACTTTCATATGCAAGTATCATAAATATAAAATGATCAATTTTTCTCCGACTCCAGTATAAATCTTCATGACATAGACTGCTCAAGACAAGCATAGCTTCATCTTTCAAACTTTGGGCATATGACTTTGTAAGGCTATTCCTTGAAAAGGCAGATCATGCTTGGAAAAAATTGGAGGTCAGTGAAGGAAAGGAAGATTCCAAATGAGATGGATTGACATGGTGACTTCAGCAATGGGTTCTGGTGTGTCAGAGGATGGCATAAACTAGGGAAGCGTTCAGGTTGGCTAGTCACAGGGTCACTGTGAGTCATACTTGACTCAATGGCACCTGTTCCAGCATTTAGGGAGCTCTTGTGGCTTAGTGGTAAAGACTTGCACTGCCAATCCAAAAACACTCAGTTCTAATCCGCCAGTTGCTCCCTGAGAGAAAGATGGGCAATCTCCTCCCAGGCCTCCTCCTCACAGCCTCCAAACACCCATTGGAGGGTCAGCGATGAGTCAATTCTGACTCAATGGTACTTAATAGCAACAATATGTTCCAGAGCAATGCTGAAGTTAAGAGGGATACAAAGATGAATAAAATACAACCCTTTTTCTTAGGGATTTCACATTTAGAAGGTAGATATGAAAAAAGTATAGTAAAATGCTTGAGATGATATGATAGGAGCAGTGGTGGGACAGTACAGAAGAAATAATTTTGCTTGTAAGAGTCAGGAAAATTTTCATAAAAATAAAATGAAATATACATTTTAACATATAACTTTTTTGTTTGTAGATTATTTTAGATACTAATTGTGATTTTTTAAAAAATCTCAACTTCTTTCTCATCCATCACCTTTTCTTGTCATTAAACACTCATGCCTTTCACTATTTCCTGATTTACTAAACATGGAAATGTAGTGAGGACTGGAGCATTTAGTAATCTCATGTGATTATGAGAACATTGAATATGAAGGAAATAGAGAAGTGAATATGATGATCTCTTGCAAAATCCCTGTGTGGGTAGAGAGGTAGAGTTTGAATTAGCCAGACAAAGGTCAAATCTGCTCTGTAGATATCACAACCTCTTAAACTCAGTGTCATGCTTTTGTCTCTTAACCTCTATCCCCAAAGAATAATGTGGATGAAAGCAGAGAACCTGGGGACCTTGTGAAGTCTCAGATTATTTAAAACAGAATCAGCACCATTTAATAATGGTGACGATCCTGGAAATCAGGAAATCCAGGAAGCAGTTGTCCCTATACGCCTTTAGTAAAGCATTTAACACCTCTGTGTATTCGTTCACTCATTTAGAGTAAAAGAACTAGTGTATCTAGTTTTATTCTAGCCATGTCAGACACTTCCTATAAAGTAATTTAGAGATAATCCTGTTCTTCAAACATCTTAGTTACTTCAAGTTTCTAGATGGAAAAGAAATATGAGTACATTTTGGAAAAAGCAATTTACACACATCTTTGAAAGAGTATTATGTGAAAGAATTCTTTTAATTGGAGACTCATGAAGTCCAAAACTGTATTAAAATGTATTTTGTGAACTGGATTTTCCCCACCCACCAGTGCAGCTTTTGTTGTCCTATCCATATCCTAAAGAGCTCTTTAAAATGAGAGCAAAGCTGGTGATATTGTGGAAGATTGTATATTTAAATAACTCCTATATCATTAAAAGTTTTTTAGAAAGCTATTTCAATTTTCAGGTTATCCTATTGAAGATAGCAATTCTGAAAAGTTAATGACTGAAAACGGTAACATTTGTATTTTTTAAAAATTTTATACTGATTTATTGACAAAGTTTGAATACATTGTTTTTCACAAAAGATCCTTCCCATTTCCTTCACCCCACCAGCCCATCTAATTGTGCAACCCTATGATTAAAACCCTCCCCCCCAGTCCTCGCCCTTCTCCCTCCTCCCCCTCCTAGGATCCTCATACTCATTCTATAATAATGGTTTTATACAGTATTTGTCCTTGTGGAACTGAATTAGTTCATTCAGCACAATGCTCTCCAGTACCTCCCAAGTTAGGTAGTAATTTACTAAATCATTGCTCCTGAACATTGCATAGTATTCCATTGTATGAATGTACCACAACTTTTCAAACCATTCTTTTGTGATTGGATATCTGGGCTGTTTCCATGTTCTTGTGATGATGAATAATACTGCCATGAACATTGGTGTACACATTTCTGTTTGAGTCTCAGTTCTCATTTTTGTGGGGTATATTCCAAGAAATAGAATAGTTGGATCATATGGAATTTCTATGTTCAGCTTTTTGAGCAAGTGACAAACTGCCTTCCATTATGGTTGTACCATTGTACAACCCCACCAACAATGTAAAAGAGTTCCCATATCACCATGTTCTCATTAACATTTGTATTTTAAGTAAAATGCTGTTACACTTGAGAGGAAAAAAAAATGTCTCTGGTTCTAGGATATCAAAATACAGCAAGCAAAATTGTGTTTTCCACGTTCACCTCTACTTTTCTGCCTTTGATACTTTTCTGTGGTGTTTGTGAGATAGAATATTATTTGAAATGGATCCTAAACTACTGTGTTTCTCTACTTCCCTGAAAGTCCACAATTTGTCCACAAAGTGAAGAATATTCAGCATTAACTGAGTATTTCTCTAGAGCAGATTTCTTCTTTCCCTTGTTGATATAATAAAATAATGTAGGGTTGGTTTGGGGTTTGTGGGATTTTTTTTAGGTTTTAGTCTTTTTTTTTTGAGAAAACATTTGTAAATCTTATCAGTCGATTGATGTGTGATGAGCACTTACTATGTTAAGGCACCATAGTAGATACTTAGATGCACAGCAAATGTGAGGATAATGCAAGAAGTCTGAATTTCTGTCTGTAAGGAGCTTACACTCTAGCTACAAAGACAAGACACATGGTATGAAATGCTTTATAACAAGAAACATAAGACAATAACTGGTAGTAAAGACAGACCTTGGTAGAAATCATAGTAGCACAATGGTTTGAGTATCAGTTGCTAACTGAAAAATGAGTGGTTTGCACCCCCCAGATGCTCTGCCAAAGAAAGATGAGGCTTCTGTAAAGATTTACGAACTTGGAGACCGTATATGATATACTACCCAGCCCAGTCAGGTCGTGGTGAGTAGCAATGCACTAGAGACAGTGGGCTTGGGTTGTGTTTGGATAGAACATGTTTCAGAGGCTCACTGTGGTCCCAGGGGCTGTAGAAAGTCCCAGAAGGAAAAGAGACCTCTGAAGGCAGCTCCCTCATTTCTTTCCCAATTTTCCAAAAGGAAATTAATCTGAAAACACCCATATATATGTATCCTTGCTGTTTGTAGAAAATGGCTGCTGTTTATTTCTTTTAGTTGTTTTAATTTTCAACAATTTTCTGTTTTCTTTTTTTAATTTGTCGTTTTCTTGGTGGTAAGGGGTGGATTTGTGTTTTTCTCCTCTCTTGACTTATCTTAGAAATTCTGGCACTAGCCAGGTTTGAGATGTTTTCGTTCAGACATTCTTAAGTTATTTGGTAAGAAGTGAAGTCTTTGTTGCATTTTTTGTACTGAGAAACTACTTTCCCTCCCTCTCTCTTTGTTTAAACCCCGAACTCTTAGAAAGCTCTTTCTTTGCATAGATTGTTCTTCAAAGCTGTATTTTTTGGAGGAAGGAGAATACAGAAGTTCTTTTTTTCAACTGGAAGTAATAATTTCTTTTATCCCTCAGAAAACAATTAATAACTTGAAAAGCCATCCAAGACAACCATTCCAGTGAATGTATGAACATGATTACATAAAAGAGAGCCGAGAACATTCGATGCCCATATCAGCAAGCCTCAAAATTGCTTGTGAACGACTGGAAAGTATGGCCATCTGCCAGCCAGAAGTAGCATCACCAGAAAGGAATTCACAGTTACCCTGTTAAGACTTATAAATACAGTGAGGGTCTAGGAGCCAGGACCTTGAGGCAAATCAGGCTTGTCTAGTCTGGTCTAGTCCGGCTGACTGAGCAATCAAGCCTTCTCTTTGCATGAGGACATCCTCAGTGTCAATGACTAAACACGTTTGTCCTCGATGCTAAAATGTCCCAAGGGATAGAAGAGTGGCTCTCCCTTGTCTTGCTGAAGCCTCCTAGCTGGGGCAGGAAGTCACCCTCGGAGGGCGGTTATTCACTGTGTAAGCAGTGAGCAAGCCTGGTTTGGTAGTTGATAAAATGGAATCATTTTTAAGTGAGACTCCATTTCCTTTCTGGTCTGTGCCACCATCCTGGCATTTAGTCACTGTTATTAAGGAAAAAGGACAAAATAAGGAACTGTATCTTTAGAAACTAGTAGAAAACCAGGAACTCAGTTTGGAGAAACCAAAAGTGAATAGGAAATGTACTCCTCAACCTGCCCACACCCTGACAGACATGGGCAGTGGGGGTGGGGAGGACGTGGGGGGGATATTGTAGGACAGAGTTTGTGAGGCTTTCATTTTGTGGAAACACAGAGACAAAAGATGAACATCAATACTTGCTCTTTCAGACTTCGTGAGCTAAGCACATTATATGCATTTTCACATTTAAGTGCAGATCAACTGTGAGGAAGAAGTCCATTATTTTCATTTCATCGATGAGGAAACTGAAGCTTTTTAACCTAAGGCAAATGTACTACCATCAAGTTAATTCTGACCCATCCCATGCCCCTCCAGGAGGAGATGAATTCGTTGTCTTCTCTCAGAGGGGCTAGTGAATTTGAACTGCTAATCTCTTGATTAGCAGCCTAATGTGTAATACACTAGGCCACCAAGTCTCCATAGATAAAGTTTGTTGTTGTTGTTGTGTGCCATTGAGTCAGAACTGACCCATAGCTGACCCTCCAGAGGGTTTTCATTTTCAGAATCAGTAAAATCACATGGGAGAAGATTGCCCATTCTTCTCCACCATGTGCCTTTGGGATTGCAGTGCAGCTTGCTATCACTAGGACACCAGAGCTAATCTTAGAAGGTTAAAATTTTCAAACACACAAAAATACTGAAAGTTACATGGCATCCGCTTCCTAAATAACATGTCTCCGAAAACTCTATGACCTTTGATAAATGTCGATAGTTATAGAAAAATTTCAGGCCTTTTGTTCATAGGGTCACTATGACTCGTGCTCGACTTGAAGGCAATCAACAGCAACAACACACGATTGATATATTACCATTACTTGTCTTTGTTCTCAAATAGGTTTCATTTCAGATCTCCACTTTGACATTAACTGTGCTACTCATTCATTCTTTAATTCAAATGCATATTCTGCAAATCAGTGTTCCAGGACCTCCTCTAAAACCAGAGATCATTTAAGAGGCACATTAACTGCATATTTGGCATGAAGTGCAGTTGTGGGTGAGACGTATATTCATTAAATAATCACATAAGGAGCTACACTGCAACCCCGAGTTTGAATCCACCAGCTGCTCTGTGGGAGGAGGATGGGCAGTCTCCTCCTGGGTGATTAATGGCTTCTGAAAGTCCACTGGAGGGTCAGCTATCAGTCAGTTCTGACTTGATGGCACACAACAACAATATTAAGAAAAGTGGCAAGAGAAAGCTTAGTACAAGCGTAGGTAGCTATTTGTTATTAAAGTAACTATGAATTTGGATAAATAATACTAAGTACAAGCGCTCCTAAGGTATTAATGGTACAGTAACAGCATCCTTGTCTGCACTATGCATGGAAATTCTGGGTTCATTTTCTAGCCACAGTGCTTCATGTTACAAACCCAAGATCCTGCAGCCTATAGACCTCCAGAGCTCTCCTCCCCTGACAGTGCAAGATGATCTAAAGGATTAACTGATAATAACTAGACAAAGCAGAAGAGAGCCTGGTGAGCAGAGGGAGAAGCCAATGCTGGAGCCTCCAGACTTGTTTATTGGGTTTGACATGTTACTGATTGTGTAAGTACTACTGATACACACTGTAACTTTATTGTGCTTCCCATTGCTCAGTAGAACCTACAGTCTCTTACAGTTTCCCAAATGAATTGAGGATACTCTAGTTCCTTATGCGCTTTTTTATTTGTTTTCTGCAAATTTTGTCTGTTTTGGATTTAAAAATTTCAAGGGAATAAAGGCTTCATCTCTCATGCTATCTAAGATTGCGTATAGCTGGGTACTTAAACGTATTTTTATGAAAAAGAGAAAGGGACAATAAAAGGCAATTCAGAGATTAACAGACTTCACTTGCTTTTAGTTTACAGACTCAAATGACATGTGCCTGAAAAACGTCTTATCTTTGTATCTTGTAGGAGGTAGGAAATAGATTCCGTTTTAATTTTTGCAAAATGAAGCTTTTTAATATTCCTTGAAACGAAATGTAAAATTTTCCAAATTAATACTTAGTAGTTTGGCATGTGCAAGGGGAAAAACACCCCAACAAAAAACCTTTCCTCTAAAGCAGCTTTTCCAGGGAACAGATTAGTATTAATTAGGGGATGCTTTACTAATGGAATATTTTTTTTCTCTTGAATGTCACAATCCTTCATCTTTGAGAATGGAAGTGGCAATGACTGATCATATACATGAAAGACTGTAGGCAGACAGACCATTCTGCAACATTCCATTTGTCGTACTATTGAAAAAAGACTGTGTTTGATTTCAAAATGTGAAACTGTGTCAGTTCTGGTATTACTTAGAGCTTTACCCTTTAAAATTGTGATTACCTACTGCATTCTACCCAGATTGGATTTCGGTGGGGTTTTTTTTGTTTGTTTGTTTTAATTGCACAAAATAGTTCTTAAATAATTTTTCACACCATTGGGGCTCTTTCAATTAACACGTTGCCTCAAATGACAGCAACTGTGTTTCTAGGCATGGTCGTCAATTTAAAAAGTGTGCGGCAACATATTAACTGTGTTGGATAAAATGGTGTTGAGAACTGTAAAGTGAAGCCTTTTAAAACAGGAATCATAATTTGTTCCCTTATCTACCCAAAGCTTGCCACAGAGATTGGCTGATAGGAGGATGATTAATAAATATGTATGATAGTTCAGTGATTAATTTTGTAAAACATAATGAATGGAAATGATTGTATGTGAATTACCCAATGTGGATGAAAGATAGCATGAAATACTATGTTATATGAACTTTGTAAGCAACCCAGTATAAAATTTAAAGAAAGATTTTTAAAAATTTATTAAATGGCTAATTGACCAAATGAATGACAGTGATGGCCATTGAAATTCACCAGAGGTGGGTTCCAGACACAGCTTCCAACCTGTTCATTCTGATTTGATGCTCTGCTTATTTTTTTCCATTTCTACCCCAGCTATATGGAATTTAACATGATGTTTCCAGATGAATCTTATAGATTCTTGTATATAAGGGGGTCAGACCAAACTGAACTGGTTTGAAGTCCTGGTTCCAGATACAGTCTTGGTGACCAATTTAACTTCTTTTTGCTGTGTTCAGAAATTACCATAAATTTAAAGCTATGACTACCTATAGTTAGAACACTTTAAAAGCTTCTAGAGCACCTATAGAAAGAGTACTTGTTAGATTTCTAGAATCTCTTTACCAGGGTGCTTGGGTGGCCTACTAGGTAGGGAGATATACTCCCAACCCAAAGGCATCTGGTTTGAATCCACTAGCTGCTCTATGGGAGAAAGATGGACAGGCATTCTTCTCCTAAGTGATTTATAGCCTCTGAAAACCTACCGACCAGTCAGCTATGAGTTCATTCCAGCTCAAGTTTGAGTTTGAGTTGTTTGAGTGCAATACTTATATTAGTTGTCTCTTCTGAATAATGAATCACCCCAAAACTTTAGAAGCTGAAAACCATCATGCATTATATTCCAGTTCCTGGGAGTGAGGAATCTGAGAGCAGTTTACTTAAGTAGTTCTGGCTTGGGATCTTTCGTGAGGTAACAGGCAAGCTGTCGTCTAGGGCTACATTCTTCTGTAAGCTTGTGAAAGGTTCAACCTTATTCACATAGCTGGTGGCAGATCTCAGTTCTTCTCTGTGTGGACAAAGGAGCTGGCTGCCCCCAGGACAAGTGATCCAAGAGAAACAAAGAGAAAGTCACGGTGCTTTTTAGGAACTAGTCTACAAGACCTGGTCACATCATCTAGTATATTTCATTCTTTTCCTCAGACGTGAGTCACCAAGTCAAGCTTACATTCAGGGAGGGTCACTAGTTTTCAGCTTTTGAACAGAAGAGCAATTAAGAATTTGTGGACTTCTAACACCACTGAAAATATCCAAAATTTAAAACCTTCCAACATGGATTAATTAAATATTTTTAAAAATTGCAAAACATACGATAATGGTGAGTTTGCTTCCGGGCAAAGTGCTTTTCCTAGCAAACGGATTGAAAATGTAGTGAATGCAATGAAAAAACCCCTGGAATTATGAAAACAAGTATCACTGATTTTTAAGACTCCAAATAATGATTTTAGCTATTTTCATTTTTCTACTCTGAAGTGGTGTTGTTGTTGTTGTTATGCGCCGTCGAGTCGTTTCCGACTCATAACGACCCTATGCACAACAGCCCTAAACCCTGCTCTATCCTGCGCCAACCGCACCGCCTCTGACACACCCATCCCGATTACCCCAGTCACCGAATCAATCCATTTCATAGAGGGTCTTCCCCTCCTGCGCTGTCCCTCCACCCTCCCAAGCATGATGTCCCTCTCCAAGGACCCATCCCTCCTGGCAACATGTCCAAAGTATGTCAGACGAAGCCCCAGAATTCTTGCCTCCAAGGCGTAGCTTGGTTTAATCCTCTCCAAGATGAATCTGTTTGTTTTCCTGGCAGTCCATGGTACATTCAGTACCCTTCTCCAGCACCACAGCTAAAAAGCATCCACTCTCCTTCTGTCCTCCCTAGTCATTGTCCAACTCTCTGATGCATAACAAGCGATTGCAAATACCATGGCCAAGTGGGTCAAGGCTCTAAGGGTGGGGTCAACACTGTAACTAATGCTTAACTCCACAATAAGGGATTTATCTTTCACTGCTTCACAAATTGCTGTCTGTCAGATACTCCTCTAAATCTGAACATTCAGATTAAGACAGACTAGGAAGAAGGATTGGCCACCCACTTCTGAAATAGCAGGCCTCTGAAAACCCTATGCACTCTGAAGTAGATTTCAATAAACTCAAATCTTGCAAAACGAAAATGTGAGCATCTCTTTCTGTCAGGTACTATGTCACTTTCTGTGAGAAGAGGAGAAGTAAATGGGCAAAGATGAAGGAGATTTTTTTTTCATCCAAAAGAGCTGAGCGTGTAACAGAGAAGATGGACATAAAAAATAAAATTACATAGAAACTTCTTTTTCATGAGCAGCATAATAGAATGATAGAGAAAGCACTATGAGGACACAGAAGAAGAATGTGAATAAAAA
Organism: Elephantulus edwardii; assembly: GCF_000299155.1. NCBI lineage: Eukaryota > Metazoa > Chordata > Mammalia > Macroscelidea > Macroscelididae > Elephantulus > Elephantulus edwardii. The sequence continues at coordinate 16,767,246 of NW_006399806.1, forward strand.
TGGATGCTGGGATTTCTCAGTTGTTCAGTCCAGTGCTAGCTCAATGTTCATGTAAAGACATAGAGATAAGAACATAGAGTTACCCCAGGAATACAATCATGTGGTTTAGGTAAGGCTGGAATTTCAGATTAGAAGATAAATATGAGCCCTAATAAGATACACTCTGGGCAATCAAGAGTTATGATCAAAGGATTTTGAGCAGGAGAATTATTGATTGAATGAGCAAGTTAATATTTTAGAAACTTTAAAATGTGTTAAATAATAATAATAATAATGATGATGTTGTCATGTGCCATCAAATTGCTTGCAACTCACAGCAACACTATGTACAAGAGCCCTAACCACTGCTCTACCCTGTGCCAACCTTGCTGTCTCCAACACACTCATTCCCACCACCCCAATCACAGAATTGATCCATCTCATCAAGGGTCTTCCTCTCCTGTGCCGTCCCTCCATTCTCCCAAACATGATGTCCCTTTCCAAGGACCAGTCCCTCCTTGCAACATGCCCAAAGTATGTCAGACGAAGCTTCAGAATCCTTGACTCCAAGGAACATTCCGGCTTCACCCTCGCTAGGACAAACCTGTTTGTTCTCCTTGCAGTCCACGGTATACTCAAAACTCTTCTCCAGCACCACAGCTCAAAGGCATCAATTCTCTTTCTATCATTCCTAGTCACTGTCCAACACTCTGTTGTATAGCACGTAAATCCGAAGACGTAAACCCAGATAAGGCGCACCTTAGTCTCCAGCCTGACGTCGTTGGTCTTCAGTACTCTTGAGAGGTCCCTCACAGCTGACTTTCCTAATGCAATTCGTCTCTTGATTTCCTGGCTGCTGTTACCATGAGTGTTGACTGTGGAGCCAAGTAAACTAAAACTGTTAACTGTCTCAATCTCTTCACCATCCATACTGATGCTATCAATTGACCCGATCATGAGAATCTTTGTTTTCTTGATGTTGAGCTTCAGTCCATATTGAAGGCTGCAGTCCTTGACCTTCTGCAGCAAGTGCTTCAGATCCTCCTCAGTTTCAGCAAGCAGGGTTGTGTCATCTGCATAACACAGGTTGTTGACGATTCTTCCACCAATCCTGATGCCACATTCCTCCTCATACAGCCCAGCATCTTGGATGATCTGTTCTGCATACAGATTGAAGAGGTATGGAGACAAAATACACCCCTTCTTGATTTTGAACCATGTAGTGTCTCCTTGCTCTGTTCTGATGACTGCTTCTTGGTCTAAGTATAGGGTTCGCATTAGCACAATCAAATGTTCTGGGATTCCCATTCTTCTCAGAGTCAGCCATAGCTTGTTGTGATCCACACAGTCAAAAGTCTTTGCATAGTCAATGAAGCACAGATAGACATTCTTCTGGTATTCTCTGCTTTCTGCCAAGATCCATCTAGCATTAGCTATAATATCCCTAGTACTTTGACCTCTTCTAAATCCAGCCTGGACATCTGGCTGTTCTCTGTTGACATATTGCTCCAATAATTTTTGGATAATATTCAGCAGAATCTTGCGTGTGATAGTAATGATATTGTTCAGTAATTTCTGCACTCTGTTGGATCACCTTTCTTTGGAATGGGAACAAATATCGATCTTTTCCAATCAGTTGGCCAAGTGGTTGTTCTCCAGATTTCTTGACACAACTTGATGAGAACATCCAGGGCAGTGTCTGTTTGTTGAAATATGTCAATTTGTATTCCGTCAACTCCTGGAGTCTTGATTTTTGCCAATTCTTTCAGAGCAACTTGAACTTCCTCCTTCATCACCACAGGCTCTTGATCATATGTTATTTCATGAAATTATTCTATGTCAGCCAATTCCTTCTGATACTGTGACTCTGTGTACACCTTCCATCTTCTTTTAATGCTTCCTGGATCATTTAACATTCTACCCAAAGTATCCTTAAGAATTGCCACCTATGGCTTGAATTTGTTTTCAACTCCTTCAGCTTAAGAAACGCTGAAGGAGTTCAGCCCTTTTGATTTTCTAACTCCAGCTTTCTGCACATTTCATTACAGTATCTTGCTTTATCATCCTGAGCTGCCTTTTGAAATTTTCTGTTCAGCTCTTTGATTTCTTTGTTTCTTCCTGTAGCTTTGGCTTCTTTGCGTTCTAATGCAATATTAAGAATCTCATCTGACATCCATCTTGGTCTTTTCTTCTTCTTCAGCCTTTGTAATGATCTTTTGTATATTCTTCATGGACAATTTTCTTAATATCCTCCCAGAGCTCATTTGGTCTGTGCTCATTGGTGCTCAAGGCCTCAAACCTGTTTCTGAATAGTTTTGAAATTCGAGTGGGCCAGACTGAAGGACAAATTTTGGTTCCCATGGATTATAATTTCTTTTATATTTCCTAGCTCTCCAAACCTTCAATTTTTCTTCATTCAGCATGATGTTTATAGATTCAGTTTTGAGAATTTTTCTTTTCTCTATCGTCAGCAAGTGTTTTGAGACTTTAATTTTCTGCAAGCAAAGTTGTGTCATCTGCATTTCCCAGCTGTTTATGAGTCTTCATTCAGTTCTGGTGCCACCTTTTTCTTAGATTATTTGCTTGGCGTACACGTTGATGTTGTGTCGCCCTTAGCTACCACAGAGTTGGAGTCATCTGGTAGCTAACCTCCAGAGAGTATACAGAGGCAATGAGTTGCACCGGAAGAGACTGCTCCTCTTTCTCCCACAGAGGATATGATGGATTCGAACCATGTGCCTTTGGGATAGCAGTACTGCTGCTTACTACTAGGCCAATACGTAATAAAATGCTACAACTTGGGTTCACACCTTTCTTGATTTTAACCATACAGTAACCCTTGTTCATAAATAAAACAAAGCAAAACTCTTTGCAGCTGGACCAAGAAACAACATAATGATAAAGAGAAAATTGAAGTTGTCAATGAGTTCATTTTACTTGGATTCACCATCACCAAACATGGAAGCAATGAAGCTGGAAAATCTGCTGCAAAGGGCTTCTTTAAAGTGCATTAAAGAGCTCGTCTCTATGGAGCAAGAATGCTACTTTGAAGACTGACATATGACCAAAGCCATGGTATTTTCCTTTGCCTCATATGCATATGAAAGTTGGACAGTGAATAAAAAAAACTCAAGAATTGATGCCTTTGAATTGTGGCGTTGGCAAGGAATACAGGATGTACCACGGATTGCCAAAAGAACAAACAAATCTGTCCTGAAATAAGTAAAGCCAAAATGTATGTTATAAAGAGAGGCCAGTCCTAGAAAAAGCCATCATGTTTCATAAAGTATGGCACTCACTGCTATCAATTCTGACTCAAAACGACCCTCTGTAGGTTTTCTGAGGCTGTAAGTCCATTTTTTTCTTCTCCATTGGAGCAGCTGATGGATTTGAACCAAGGGAGGTACACAGCCCTTTGATTGGCAACAAATCATGTACGCCACCAGAAGGTCAGTGGAAAAGAAGACCTGCATTGAGATGGATTTGTGCACTGACTGCAAGAATGGGCTTAGGTGCAGCAGAGATTGTGAGGCTGGTGCAGGACTGGACCGCCATAGGGTGGCTATGAATTACAGTTGCCTCAGTGGCACCTAACAACAACAATTTACTAAGCATTGTATGGATTACCTCTCTTCATCACTGCAACCTTAAGAGTGTTGTTAAGTTAAAATCTGTGATCTTACTAATAAGTAGTAAAGTTTCAGTTTAAATTGAGGGAAGTGTGAGTCCAAAGATTTGTGTTTTGACTCTTAAGCATGACTCTCTTCTGTATTACAGATAAACCTATACAAAATATACAGATAGACATCTCATTATTACTGTGCACATCTGATGCTGGGCTGATGTTCCCATGAATAAGAAAGCTAAGACATACAGAATTAATAATGTGTTCATTATTGATAGCATATTAAAGTACTTCAAGATTGTTCAAAAATACTTTTAAAATAAATTATGAAATGAAAGAATTCCATTTACTATCTCTTATGCTTGGGTTTACACTATCTCTAAACCAAGCTGCCTATTTAGAGTGTGTAGTAGGTTTCTGAGCTCTGGCAGCCTAGTGGCAAGAAGCTGCACTGCAATCCCAAAGGCACACGGTTCGAGGCCACTCTGCAGGAGAAAGATAGACAGTGTTCTCCCATGTGATTAACTGACACTGAAACCCCACTGGAGTCAGCTAGGCATCACTTCCAACCCAAAGGTAAAAACAAACAACAGTAGGTTATTAAAAGGGAGGAAGGAAGGAAGGAAGGAAGGAAGGAAGGAAGGAAGGAAGGAAGGAAGGAAGGAAGGAAGGAAATATTCTTTTGCATCTAAGCCAATTACCAAAAGGATGCCTTACTGAAAAGAGGACCCTTTCTGAGCAGGTGTGTCCCCTAACATTTACAGGGCTCAGGGCAAGACAGGTGGAGGCCTACATAAGTTACATGAAATGTGTTGCTTCCCTTCCTTGACAAATATAGATTCATAGTGACAAAATTTAAATATATGTAGAAAAACAGGGTACTTTTATGGCAGGAAGTCAACAAAATATACAAGCTAGCTGCATTTAATTATTATTTTGCACATATAGACATTCTGATGTTGGGTTATTTTCTGTGAGTAACAAAATTAAGACCCACACAATTAATAAATGCTTAATTAATCTATGACATTTATTTAATTTCTGCAAGATCACTAATTATGTTAATGTGATCAATATTTTCATATAAATTGTGTCCTTAGTAGCAGCAATTTTAGAGTCTAAAGTATTAAAAGTCAAAAAACATTTTGTTCAAAATAAGCACAATTTGACTGTATTTTCATAATATGTAAATGAAACATAAACGTGAAAATAACTTTTTTCTTCCAAAGCTATTGTTCTAGGCAAAACACTCACTATTCTTTAACAAAGACATAAAATCCAGGTGCAAATAAAAAATGTAGTATTAAAATAAAAATGATCTAAGTAAAGCTGAAATATTATTCCTGAGCATTTAATTATATCTTCTTAGATATGATAAAAATAAAACTCTTCACAATTCTGGCCTTCAGTGTGCTAATTGCCAAAGAAGCAGTCTTAAACACGTGACTTCTAGACATAGGTATATTTAACTTTATGAGTACTAGGAATCGTTTAATATTATGAGATGTTCTCCCACCACAATGTGCAACTGTTGGAAATATCATGCTAATAGGTGAGTAATTCTGGAACCCTGAATTAGAACATGAAAAGAAACAGCAAAATGGAAGGAGAGCAGTACTGGGAAATGATACCTCATTATCATTTGCATTCATGCTGAGAGGAAAGACTTGACAAGTTAATTAATTTGTTTTTTTTCTTACTGAAGTGCTTCTGTTGCTTACATCACCGTCCGCCCGCCCAAAGAAGTGTCCTTCTCTGACACTGGCAGCTTTGCCATCCAGAGAAGCCCTCAAAGGATCAGGAATGCTTTGGTTTCCAAGACACAGAGCAGGAGATGTGGAGAAGCAGCATTCCTCTGGCCTCGGAGTATGTTGCTCCCAAGATGTGATGTTCAGAGTGGCCAGGATGGAGCTCTGGTCACTCAGTCCATAAGGATTGCACTGCTAACCCACAGAGTGTGTCTTTCTGGCCATTCAAATCTGCAGGAGAAAGATGGGCAATCTCCTCATAAGATTTACAGCCTCAGAAAATCCAGTGGAGAGTCAGCTCTGAGTCAGTTTTGACTCAACAACAATGAGTAAGTTGAGTGGTGCTCTATGAAGCCAAATCCCAAGTGGTGACCATGAGCCCTTTAATTAGTTGATTGGGTATATGTTCAAGAAATGAGTGACCTAAAATGTGAGGCATAGGTTTGGCAGGGCTATTCCCGAGCATCCTGAGTGAGTAGTTTGCAACAGCAGACTTGAATGCAGAGTGAAGATGGGTAGTGGTGAGTGTTGGAGAAAACAAAAGTCTTGGCTTCCAACATGAAGACTACCTGGATATGGCTGTCAGTTATGAAGCAGTCTGGTTTTAATAAAGTTGCCAGATTTTACCAGGAGGGAAATGAAAGATTACAAGTGCCCAAATGAGCACATGACAAAGTGGAGACGGAAACCGTGCAGAAATGAGGTGAAGCACAAGGGAATGATATATTGGAAATAGGGAATGAAAGCCAGTCGGGTGTTGGAAACACCTGAGGAGCCCTTCTGGAGCTGCCACTCGCTCCTGCTGTGCAAGAGACCTGGTCTTCTGGGTGCTGACCTCGCTCCTCAGCTCACATCTGCAAATGTGGCAAAATTGAGCTGTTTTTTATTAATGCTGAACGTCTCGGAGATTTTGGAAATCTGTGAGAGCCAAATCAGCACCAGAGAACGTTTGCAAAGGAGAGGCCTGACTGAGCTGCCACTCAGAGCTTCCTACTGCTGTGCAGAAGCAAATGGCTACCTAGTGATTTGGGTTTTGTGGTTGAAGACAACTATTATGTGCCTTCTTAAGTAGTTCATGGTCATCTGTGCTTTATTCTTATGATTGAAACAATATTTCCTGCTTTCCCAGAGATATAATTTTAAAGGTGGGGTCTCTAAACGTGGGTACAGACTGGTCTCCCTAGTGTTACAGTGTTCCCAAAATGACACGGGGCACAGAACATACAGGTCAGGACTGGTGGCTGCAGGATGGGACTTTTGAGGCCAAAAGGAAAGGCCTAAGAGCGATCACAAAATTTTTATTGGTTTGCACCAGCTTCAACATTATTAATCATTTAAAAATAGATTAGGTGGGACTTTGGGAACCACTTGCTCTGAGTAGCAATTAGAGTCAGTTGTTGAATGTAAACTCTCTGGAACTGTGAATTCTCTCACTCAAATTCCCATAGTTTATGGGTTGCCAGATGATTGTAGCATAAACAGTATTATGGTAAAATCATTATTTATTAGTGACACCCCCCTCGTGATGATAATACCCTGTTGCAAACTAATTTCAGGGCACTCCCTCTCCTATGTGCTCAATAAATACTTATTTAATACTTCCTTCTTCATCAATTGATTCAACACACATTTATTGGAGCTATGTTAGAAATTTTCTGAAGGTTTCAGCCTTCAAACAAAGGCATTACAGTTTATTTATATTTGATGCTCATGAACTCAAAGTGATAAGCTCCTTTCAACTTTATTTTTTTTTAAAGTCAAGAATTTTTAATTTGATATATTTTTAGAGTGAATACCAGACACAGAGGCTATACTTGAAACTTCTGTTTTGCTTTATTTAACCTATACCAACAATAAGAAAAATATAGTTCTCTAAGTTACTCAATGACAAAACAAGGAAAAATAAAAAGTGAAAAAAAAAAAAGTTCACACATTACTCCAGGATGAAAAGAAAGAAAGAAAAAAAAGTGTTTTCTTCATAGAAGAGCATTTGCTCCAGCATTTTGAAGAGAAGTCACACTAAGGGAGGGGAGGGGAAGCATGACTTCATGTTGCAGTAAAGAGTCTCCCTCTTAACTTTCAAGTTATGCAATTTCCTCTCTGATGACTGAGAGAAAAATAAAGAGGCAGCAGATAGTCAATAAAGGGTCAGGCAGGAAGTATGTGGTGACTCTGAATCCCAGGAGGGCTCACCATGTCCGGTACCACTAAGGAAGCAGATCTCAAAGGCAACTCCAGTTTTCCTGCCTTCTCCCGTGACCCCAAGCGCAGCACAATGCAGAGGTTTAGGTTTGAAGGGATGCAGAGTCCTTCCCTAGGACAGTGAAGGAGAGACTCTCCTATGCCCACAAGCAGTGCTGCTCCCTCAGAGGGCAGATGGGAATTCACAGTCAGTATTGACTATTGAGATGAGCGGTAGTGGTTTGTTGTTGTTGTTGTATACCATAGAGTCGGAATCAACCCATAGCTGACCCTCCAGCAGGTTTTCAAAGGCAATTAATCGCATGGGAAGAGATTGTCCATCCTTCTCCTGCAGAGTAGCTGGTGGCCTCGAATCGTGTGCCTTTGGGATTGCGATGCAGCTTCTTGCCACTAGTCCACCGCTGCCATCGCAGAGGTACATGGTTCATATCCACCAGCTGATCTGTGGGAGAAAGATGAGAAAGTCTCCTCCCGTGGGATTAAGGGCCTCTCAAAACCTGCTGGGGAGTCAGCTCTGGGTCAGTTCTGACTTACCAACACAACAGCATTGATTCTCCAGCACTGCTTCTCAGTCAGTTGGCTTAAACCCTGATATGCAACCATCATTACGAGGAATCAAAAAGGACAATAGTAATATAATTATGATGATGATGATGATAACTAATGACCACCATCATGATGACGATGATGAAAATTAATTAGCACCTAGGGAGCTCTAGTCGAGGTTCAGATATACCAATGGCTAAGTTGAGAGAAAGATGATCAGTCTCCAGTGATTTGCAGCCTTGGAACACCTGCTGTAGGGTAAGCTACAACTTGGTTCTAACTGGACAGCCACAAGTTTAGTTTGATTTTTACATCTTCCTACATTTTAGCTCAGAGATTTAGACATGAAAGGACAGTTGATTAAGTACAACATGTTCCTGTGTAATTCACAGTATTGATAATAAATACTGATGATGAGATGATGGAACTGAGTCAGAAGTGTCCGGGGAAGTCTCTTGAAAAAAGGTGCAGTTGCAATGCAGGTGGTTTCTGGAGGATCAGAAGTCATCGCTTATAGACAGATATGTGAAGAGTATTCAGGAACTACTTTAAGATGGCGTTGTTTATGTCCTGACTCACTATGACTGTCACCGCACCTTGTTCAGGACATCTTTTTAGCCATCTCAGATGGAGTTTGTGTCCTCACATTTATGTCATTATAATTTGGAAAAGTAGAGGAGCAGTGAAAGAGAGGAAGATCCTTAATGAGAAAGATCGACATCATGACTACAACAATGGACTTGAACTTGGCAGGGAGTGTGAGGGCAGCAGAGGCTAGGACTCAGTTTGATATGTTATTTACAGATTCTCTGTGAGTCATCACCAACTCTATAGCACTAACCCCACATTGTAGTTAGTGTTAATGAACATCAAATATCTCAATTTTACAAAAAAATGTATTCAGTGCCCACTGTGTGGAGGGCATTGTTTCTGGTACTCTTTAGATTCTGTAAAGCTGGGACTGGTTAATTTCTAGTGTCTGAACCCATTGGACCCCAAGCCAGATGGCTCCATGGGACCTTTGGGAATGGCCTGTGGGACAGGCTCCTTTTTTTTCACATACCCATAAAAAGAATGCCCCTTGGGAATTTTGCAGACCTACAATCTGGAGATAATATGATTCTAGTCATAATTCAAATGCACCAATAGTTGCCAGATTTAATGAACACATAGCACCTCCAGTTAAGTCTGAATGTCAGATAAATGACCAATAGTTTTTTGTTTGTTTGTTTTAGCATAAGTATGCCTCAAATATTGCATGGGACATGCTTATACTGAAAATCTGGGTGTTTATCTGAAACAAACATTCAGCTGGACATCCTATATTTTATCTGGCAACTCTACCCAGATAGGAATGCAGGGAAAACTCTGAGATGTGAATTTTTGGCACATAGAAACACTGTTCTGTTTGAAGGCATCAAATCAACGGAAAACAAAGCAAAGATTATCATTTGTTTTGCACACCCCCATGAAATATATTCCCTTTTCACATGAGACCAGTGGAGGCAGGAAAGGAGTGATGTGACAAAAGAATTATGTACAACCAATAGCAAGTCGATATGTTTTTACACCTTTGAGTTCATTTGAGAAATTCTGGCCTTACATGTAACAGCCAGGGTCACCCCAAGTAAGTTACTTGGTCTGTGTTAAGATAAAAATACATCCCACGGCTGGCACCAGAGGATAAAAAAAGGACATGCTTGAAACTAGATTTCCCCCTAATGCTCTCATGAAAGATGACAATTAAGTGGGGTTCATTGAGAAGGCATGGTGGTGCCTTAGGATCGAATGGCAAGAATGATGATTGTTTTAGGTCCCTTTAGAGTCGGAGTCAAATATCATCCTTTAAATCAAGTAGAAGTCAGCTCTACAGCTGTCTCCTGTCACCAACACCACTGTGCAGAGATTCAAAAGCATGCTCAAATGCTTTCTGCCTGGTGCATTTTTCAGGACAATCCCAAATTACTACAAGTGTCCCAATCAGAAAGCAGAGACCTCATTTACCTTTGCATTGTCTACTTAGTCTGATTAGCTCATGACAAAATTATTCTGCAGAGAAACTTGGTGTGAATGCAAACTATGACAGCCAAAATGGAATCTCAGAGAGGAAGAACTTTAAATTACATTTAGACACAAATCCTTTCAGGTCACAATTCCCATAGATTACCAGCATCTGCTAAGTCTAGATAGTTTATAATCACTAAAATTGTTTTAATCTTCCTATGGAAGGTTTACCAAAGAAGTAGTGAATTGCTTTGGCTTAATACTTCTCAGAATGGCCACTGGAGCAAAGGATGCATAAATTAAGAGTGACTGTGTGGTAAAAATCTAATGTCCGTAACCTATCTGAACCAGACCTTGGTTATCAAAACGTACAGAGCCTATTAGAGTGACATATTCTCGGCTATGTAATCATCTGGAGGGTTGCCAACTGTTATTTGCCTTCGCCCACTCCCCAGCCTTATCTGACCAGATCATACACACTCTTACCTTCAAACGAGGAGATTTCAAAAGCTGTGTCTGTAAAACTGGGACGAAAGCACAATGCAAGATGCTAGAATATGTGCACAATTAATAAAGTTCTTTCATTTGAAGCGTCAAGTTTATTTGTAGCTGAGTCTGTTTGTAAACCACGCCCCCCGCGCTTTGCAGGGCTGTGGTCCACGTAGACAGTGCATCCCCGGCTCTGTGGGGAATCCGTCGTCATGTCCTACGATATTTGGATATTTGTTACTTTTTCAGACAATAAATTTTTATTTGCATGGAACTTCTAGTAAATGTATATGGAATTAACATTCTTTTCTTCATGGAGTGTCTAGAGATCAAGGAAATATTTAGATGGCATAGAAGGCTGCATTGACAAACTATATTAAAAACTGTAAATAGATACCTGTTATACTTTAATGTTGTTGTTGTTGTTGTTGTGCACTGCCCAGCTGGAACCAATTCATAGCTGGCATGTTTTCAGAGGTGGTTAAACACGTGAGAAGAGATTGCCCATCTTTCTCTTGACAAGCATCTGATGGATTTGAACCATGTGCCCTTGGGTTGGCAGCACAACTCCTTACCACTAGGTCACCAGACCTATACTTTAATAGGAGCAGCAAATAGCAAATGTTGTTGTTGGGCCCTGCCGAGTATGGCTCATGGCGACCCACTGAACCCTGTCCCGTCAGTTCATCATAGTGAGGTTCTTCCTCTCTTCTGCCAACTCTCCACCTTTCAAAACATGATGTCCTCTCCAAAGAATAGTCTTTCCTAGAAATAGGCACAAAATGTATGAGATGAAGCTTTGTCATCTTTGCCTCCATTCTGGCTGCTCTTTTCCCAAGACAAGTGAGCATGCAAAGGTGCCTTCATGCTTCCCCTTAATTAGAAATAGGGATTCAGCTTTTTCTTCTACACCCCTGACTTACTCCCCCATTGTTTGCTCCTCAATCATACTTTCAGTTCCCTGGACATTTAATGCAGGGGTATATTATCCATTAAACAAGGCAAGCACGGGTTTACTTGTGCTAATGACTTGCTAACCAGTGAACAGTTTCACATGAGCTTTAACCACGTCTTTGATGTGGTGAACAGCATCTATACTACAGATTAGTAAGCAAGCACAACTAAGCCTGTGTTTACTTTGCTTCCTGGATACTCTGGCTCAGCTAGGAGATTGTAAATGTGAAAAGGGGCTTTGGTTCTATAGGAAAGGGCTGTGGGTTTGGGAGGCAGATACATGTACCAAGGAGCAGACACTTTGATGTGGTAAAAAATGTGACATTACTTTCTAGAGAAGAGTAAGAAAGCCCAGGTAAAGCATGTGCTTGTCTTGCTTCCTGGGTAACCCAACACAGACTTCACACCCTCATACCTACTTGCTGTTGCATGTTTTTCTGCCTCCAGTGCAATCTATCTGCCCTGTGGCTCCCCGCTGAACCTTTCCATACGTGTCCTCAAGATTTGATTCTAACACCACCCCCAACTTCCTCTCTCTAGTGTCCCCTCAGACTTGAATGTCCCTCCACTGCCTTGCTCTGACTTTGTTCATACCCACTGTGAGAGAATACAGAACTCTGGTCTCTAAGTAGTTCTTTTTCACCTTGCTTGCCCCAGTGGACTCCTCACCCTTGGGAGCAGAGACAGTGTCTTTTTCTGCTTTTTATTCTCAAAACAGCATGTGGTGCGTGGTACACATTAAGTGACTGATAAGTTTGTTCCATTAATGGATAACCTGGAGAATGGCACGGGCCTAGATGCTTTGCAGCAGTGTGAGCCAAAGAGGATGCCAGAGACACAGGAGTGTCTATGTAAAACGTCCAAATTACAAAGCATGGAACTAAATGCTATGAAAACTTTAGAACAGCAGAGAGCATGTCTGTGGCAAGGATTGCAGGAGGCCCTCTGGAGGAGGTAATATTTGAGGTGGGCTTTATTAAAGGCGTGTGTGTGTGTGTGTGTGTGTGTGTGTGTGTGTGTGTGTTTGCTTTTTTCATTGAGAGAAAGTGGCAGCTTACTCTTTCTGGAAGATTTTCCTAGTGCTTATTCCAGAGGCACATCTGAGGTAGGGCAGACAGGGCTTATATCCTGGCCACCACTGGGAGTGGGGATGATTAGAATTTTCTGTTCCCCATGGTCGTGAGAGATCATGCAGCAATTTATAACTTACTGGTGAAGGTATACTTTCCATAGCTTGGCCTCTGACATAGACAATATCAATCAGCATAGAGATCTCAAGGAAAGTGTTGGTGTCAGGTTAGAGTTGCCAACAGAAGGAATATTCTTCCAGCTTCATGTTTTACATCCTCTTCCTTTGGCTTAGGAGGTCTGCATAAAAATCATTCCCTCTCACATTTTGGATAAAGATGCTGTTAGTGGAATTCCTGCTGACTTCTTACAGCTTGGGGGGGAAAGGGAAACTATTTTTTTCAGCAAATTTAGTGTAATAGCTCGGTCCTTGTCTTGCTCTTAAGCCTTCCTGTCCTTTTTTTTTATTTTCTGAAATCTATTTGGGGGTTCTTATAAGCATACAGGGTAAAGATTTGCCCTGCCAACCCAAAGGCCGTTGGTTTGAATCCACTAGTGGGTTAGAAGGTGAATGATGGGCAGTCTCTTCCCATGTGATTGGCAGCCTCTGAAGACCTGCTAAAGATTCAGCTGTCAGTATGTTCCAACTCCACGGCAATGACTTGAGATTTTTATGTTAAAAGTCTCTCCTTGAAAGATGTAATCCTTGCCTTTCTCATCTCCACCCATTTCTAAACTCAGGAGTATCATTTGCTTATGGAGAACAAGGATTTTAAAAAGTCCAAGATGCCAGAGGCAGCTGGGACGGTGATTGCTGGGTTTGGTTGAGCGCAGGTGTGGAGAAAGAAGTGGCAGGAACAAGCCTTCAGGGGGTGGGGGGTTCGATGAGCTGATCAATCAACTGTCCACTAAGATGGTCTGCTTCCCACCTCCCTGCACTGCATCGAACAAGATACTGACCATTTCCTTCCTCAGATTTCCTTATCCCTGAAGAAGGCAAAACAATGTGTATTCATCAGAGGAATTACTAACCAGTTTCTTGTGTGGAAGAAATGAGTAAAAGTGGCAGTACAGACCTTTGAAAACATGAAACAAAGCAGAGGAGTTGAAATAACAGGAAGTGGAAGCAAAAGCATGCCGTGACTTGAAATGTTCTGTCATATGTTGGGGACGTAGATTGCACTGGCAACAAAGTGTGTTACCTGTTGTACTGCTAACTGAAAAGTTGGTGGTTCAAAGCCACCAGTCACTTTAAGGGAGAAAGATGGGTGGGGTCTCCCATAAAGATGCGCAGCCTCTGCAATCCAATGGGAGGTTGCAATGAGTCGAAATTGAGGAGTTGGCAGTGAATGGGAATTGGGAAGAAGGTGATGCCAGAGACGCAGTCTCTCTGAGCCCAGGTACCTGTTCTAGGACTTAGAGGAGCATACTGTTCTTTTAGGGCTTTACTTAGTACTTTAGAATTGCTCCCTTCCCCATCCACCCACTTTTCAACTTTATATGCATATTAAGTGGCAATTCACTTTACTACATAGATGATTCCTTATTTAGTGAGATATATTCTGCAGTTGTGTCTGCTTCCCCTTACTCTTAGTACAGAAAGGAGTACGCTGGTACATATCTTGGGGACTAGTTCTTTTTTATTTGTAAAGCAAAGATGTTGAAGGACTGACTAGAACTGACCTTCAGTTCCACTAAGAAAATCCAACACGACTTGCTTTGAAAAGCACCAGATCCTTCCTGAACTCTCAGTCTATACTCCCCAACCTCAGCTCTCAGGAAAGGTCAAAACATATGCATCCTGGGAAATTTTATCCAAATGGGTTAAGACTAGGAGAAAGCCCACATCAGCTATTAGAAAACTTTTCCTAAAACAAACTGCTTTTAGAGGAGGAGTGTTGGTAGCCAAATTGCTATTAAAGCCAACAATTTTGGCCAAGGACCCAGGAGCAAGTGAACAGGGTGTCCACCATGCCAGTGTGCATTTCTCAACATGAAGATAATGGCATCAGCAGTTCCTGGAGTTTTCTTGATCACTTAAACCTCCTGCCTTGGAATAGAGTTTATTGCTGACCATTATCAGCAACTGCCTTCTGTTCTCTTGACTATGTTCACAAAGACTAGGAGCCATCAGCTGAATGAACGCTCCCAGAGGGTTTGCAGCCCTGTCACATTTAGTTCTTAGAAATTTAGAATTGAATGGTAGGTGCTCTTCCCTCCATGTTATAGATTTAAAAACAAAAAACAAAAACACACGAAAAACCTGAAGGTCCGAAAAGTTGTATCACTTGTCTAAGGTCTACGTAGGGAACTCTCATGGCCTAGCGGTAAGGAGTTGCACTGCCAGACCTGAGGTAGGCAGTTCGAATCCATCAGTTGTTTTAAGGGAGAAAGATGAACACAAATCTTTGTGCAGGCTACAGACTCTGCAAACCCACAGGAGGGTAAGCTGTGAGTCAGTTCTAGAAGGCAGCACAAAGCAACACACACCAAGGTCTTCCTATTTGCAACTGGAATTGCTGGAATCTAAATCTAGATTTTCTTGACTCAGAAGTCCATATGTCATTCACTACTTAAGTAACCATCATAACCTGGGCATGGCCTTGTGAGATCTATATTGGAAATGTGCCTTTTCAGTAGGATTCATTCTTTTTCTGTGCATTAATAACACATGCATAAACAGAAAGTAGTAAATACACTCTCACATATAATTATGAAGAAAAAAATGGTAAATATATATAATATATATAAAATTGTATATCTTTGTAAATGTAATACAAATAAAATTGGGAATCTGTGTACACTATAACCTGATCTGTTTTGTCTTTGCAAAGCTCGCTAATGCATTCATTATTAGCCTATTTGATCCTGTCATCTGGAGACCAGAGTATTTCACATCTTACCTGGGGAACGGATCACTTTGAGGGGAGCCAGGGCATTTTTCACTCACTTTTTCCAATTTAAACACATTGAATGTTCTTTCAACCATCGTTTTAGGTGCAAAGAAGAACCCACGGATCTGTAAAGAACTCAGTCACATTTCTCCATGTGATGACTGGTGGGAGGAAACTTAAAACTTTAGCCTTGATATCTTTTGGATTCCAGACAATTCAGCACTCTCTTGGGATGAGTAAATATCTGCCCGTTCCCAGGAAGATTAACTACTAAGATGATGGAGGCAAAGCTGGCACTTTTTAGAGGGCTACCCTTAAAACACTGTCAGGGAGAGGGATTGGCACAGAGGCTGCCACAATGGCCTTGGACTTCACAGTGAGTGTGAGGACGAGGACGAGGACAGGGCAGGACTGAGCAGTGTTTGCTCAGTTGTGCATGGGTTGCTATGAGTTGGGTCTGACTCTAAGTAAAACCACTTACACAAGTCATTGGTTTCCTTATTATGGGCCAATTAACACCTGCACAAATACCGTAATTTGAGATCACTTCTCTTTCTTTCTTTTCTTATCCTGTTCGTTCCCAAAGTAAAAGCAACAGCCTATACATAATTCAAAATGCAGTATTTTCTTATGTTGATGGATTTCTTATTAAAAAACAATCTGTTAGGATGTGGTTCTTAGAAGTTTTGTGATTCTAGTAATGACCTAACTTATTTTTACACCAAGAGCACCACACTTCTGTGCTTGCCAACAGTTCCCCATCTCCCCCCATCACAAGGTAGTTTCTATATGCAGCCTCTGTGACAGTATTTTTACATGTTGCTATAAAACAATTAGCTTACTGCATTTACAAAACTACCTCCACAGGCTGAGGGAATGGTTGGCAAACAAACTTAGAAGGCAGGTGCTATTTGCCTAAACATATGGTAGTAATTATTTTTATGTTTTTCCCTTGTAGTGAGAAGGACTCTGATGAATATCATACTTCTTAGCCATGTCTCAAATCAAGCAAACTGTCTCCGGATTGCTTTTCTTTGATCTAATAGTGAATTTTTAAAATGAAGCCTTCATTTGTTCTCAATGCTGACAGAGGTGATCCCCTGTCATTTCTCAGAGGCTGTAAGATAGGAGGAGGAGAAGACTGCCCTTCCTCCTCTTGAAGAGCAGCTGGTGGATCCGAACTGCTGCCTTTGTTTTACAGCCCAATCAATACACTATGTCACCAGGGAAGGCAGCTTTATCATTAAGAATGATTCTGAAATACCTCTCCTATTTGTAGAGATATCTCCTGAAGAAAAACAAGGCATCAATTTGGGTTTCCTTATATATTTGTTTTATAAGAGAGTAAAGCTAACATTTTAAATTTATATCTGATTTGTAAGAAGGTGTTTTATTTGTCCATGTACTGAAGGTACAGGGGCTCTCTTTATATGGTGACTTTACACTGAAGATTTTTATCCTTTGATAGGGCTTAGTGTGAAATTGAATATTTTTCACCTTATCTCAATGAAATAAAATTCCAATGAATTTGTTTTATAATATCTTTTTGGTCATATACTTCCGTTTGTTTTGGTGCAAGTTTCTAACATTCACAAGGTGGCCTTAACTGAGAATCTGATATCTGTATGAAAAACGTGCTGATGCAAATAGTGAAAAGTCTGAATTCAGTTTCTCGTTGTGGGGTCTGTTGTGGTCTCTCGATGCTATTGAGTTGGCATTGACCTATAGTGACCCTGGGAACCACAGATCTCAGCCTAGCCCTGTCCTGTGCCATTGGCACAATCTCTGATATGTTCGAGCCCACTGAGAAAGTCACTGTGTCAAGTCCATCTTGTTGAGGGTCATCCTGTCTTTCTCTGTACCCCTACCTTTCCCAGCATGGGTATTTTGAACTTTGCCTGTATTAAAGCATTTAAATAAAATGGGTAATCTTGACATTATCCCTAATTCCATATTGTTTTTTCTAAGTACCATTAAGTCAGTAAACAAGAACATGAATATCTACATTCAGTCTGAGCCTAGAAATGTCCTTACAGACAAATAATGGAAAAGAAGCCTCGATATTTGTTAAAAACTGACTTTAGAGTTCAGATGAATGATAGCAACTAAATTATTTCCCTTAGTGGGTGTTGGCTCTGCAGTGGTATAATTCTCGTGATCTGTTTCTTGGTGGAGCACTGTGCGTGGTGTTGTGATGCTAAAGAGGTGTCAGTAAGTCTGGTAGAGAAAATCAGCCAGCAAAAATGCAGTGGATCCTAACGGTCCAGTCTTCAAGCAGTCTGGAGGATGGAGAAGAACCGGGCAGTGTTCTGCATCTTACCTACAGATCAACTGTGTGGCAGCTACAGGCAATAGACTTACCCTGCCATGCACATTCTTATGGCACAGCTCAGATGATTTATTTCTAGGATGGAAGGATATTTTGTAAAGTTTTAAGAACAATGGCACTTTCTTTCAAAGATAATTATTTTGATCTCAAATTCAGCTCCTGTTCATGTGATAGGTTCACCAACTTTTAAAAGATCCCAGAACTGAGTGGAACTAGGAGACCACCAGGGCTGTAGGAGTCTCCATTGTTGGCTATGCATACATACAGACAGATTTTGAATTTCTTTACCTGTGGAGGAGGTATCAATATCTATTCCATTTTCCTCCAACATTTACATTTAAGCAAAGGGAAATGAAAGCTGTTTAAGCCCGTTGGATGTTTTAAGGACCCTAATTGGAAGAAAAGTTTAGAATTGTTTTCAGAAAGCCTGGAGTTTGAACCTAGCTTAGGTACTCATCACCTGATGGACTAGTTTCCTAAACTTGCTGAACCTCTCTGAAATGAGTCAAGATAGCCACTACCTCATAGAACTAGCTGTGAGGATCAGATGTGCTCTCGGTGTGCTTGAGTTTGAGAGGCTCCGAGAACTGGTCTATCATTTGCCCCTGCCTAAAAATGACCAAGGAAGATAGAAGGAGAACTGATGCCTTTGAGCTGTGGTGCTGGAGAAGAGTACTGAGAATACCATGGACTGCTAGGAAAACAAACAGATTTGTCCTGGAGAGGGTTAAACCGGGTGGCTCCTTGGAGGCAAGGATTCTGAGGCTCCGTCTAACTTACTTCGGACATGTAGTGAGGAGAGACCAGTCCTTGGAGAGGGACATCATGCTTGGGAGGGTAGAGGGATGGCGCAGGAGAGGAAGGCCCTCTATGAGGTGGATTGATTCAGTGACTGGGATAATTGGGATGGGAGTATCAGAGACAGTGCGATTGACACAGGACAGAGCAGAGTTTAGGGCTGTTGGACATAGGGTCGCTATGAGTCGCAGGCGACTCGACGGCACATAACAACAACAACAACAAAAATGTGGCAGCTGAAGCCTCACTGGTGAAGCATCTTGCCCAAGCTCATTCATTAACAACTACAGAGTTAGACCAAGCAGTGTGTCAACTGGTCTTCAAAACTGTACAGTCACAACTAACTTTAGATATATTTCTCTAAGAATTCTGTTTTGTGCTTGGTTTTTTTTTCTCCATTGATTACTTTTTAAAAAAATTATACAGGTTTACTTGCAAAGTTCATATACATTATTTTTCACATCGTATATTTTCCCCTTCCTTTATGTAATTACCCCTCTGTCCACCCACCAAACTGTACAACCCTATGATTAAGCCCCCCGTCCACACCTTTCTTCTCCTCCCTCCCCACCTTGGATCCTCATATTCTTTCTACAATAATGGTCCTATACAGTATTTGAGACTGAGCTGACTCACAGAATTCTATTTTTTAAATAAAAATCAATTAGGAAGAGTAAACTACATAGAAGGAAGAATAACTATTCGCAATTGTGACTCATGTAACCCTCCATAAAGTTTCTCAACTGGTAAGTCTTAGTGGGAGGAGATTGCTGTTCATCTTTCTCTAATGGAGCAGCCAGCAGGCTTGAACTACTGAGCTGTGGTTAGCAACCTAACACTGAACCTACTACACTACTAGGGTTCTTTAAAAGGAATTGTAAGAATGCTTAGTATATACTCTTGCCAGGAAGACTGCAGGTACTATACATAGCATTAATAATGAAATACTGAAGAAGGCATTGGGTTTTGCTCCAGAGGGTTGTATGTTGTTGAATACCATTTTGTTGAAACTGACCTAAACCTGACCCTCTGGCAGGTTTTCAGAGGCAGTTAATCTGTATCAGTAACATGGATAAATTGAAGCTAGTTAATGTATCTCAAATATCTGGGTGACAAGAGACAAGACATTCAAATAGTTTTGTACCATTTGCTGATTGTGTCAATCTAGAGTTAAATTTAAAAAAGGAGCTCACTACCACCACTATTTCCCCATCTACACAGACAGAGAGAGAGAGATTCACTCCTCTCAATGGCTAATTAGCCAGTTATTCTCAGCCTCTAGCACATGGTCCCCCAGCCATACATCTTTCAAGTCCTATTCATTTTATCTCGAAATATCTCCTGAATTAGACAACCCTTTCCCAGCACTAATTCAGTTATCTGTATTAAAAGTATTTTATCTGCATTGAAAAGTTCAACACCTAACTTTTTCTTTGCTGGGTTATCATAATAGCTTCTAAACGCTTCTCTGTGGCCCATTTTCCTACATTCTTTCTAATCTGCTCTTTGTATTGTGCCATAGATAAGTTTCAAAACCAAATTTTATCTTTGTTGATCTCCTATTAGAAGCTTTCTTTTAACCAGATCCTCATTGTCTGCTGAAGATAGTCTAAACATATTATCAAAGCACCCAGATTAAAACTCCAAGCTTCTCTCCACACGCCATCCTAGGCACCCAGTGCACCAGTGTGTCTTGTTCACAATAGACATCTTTACCTATGCTTTTACCTCTCCTGGGATGTGTGACTTATCCTGACAAACCCCATCTCTTAACTCACCTTTTCCCAAAACTCCCCCTTGGACCCCTATAAGTCACTTTATAAGAATAAACAACTCCGATATCACCTCTTCTGTTAAAAATTATTTGCTGTCATTTGCAAGTACATAGCCCTTCATTCATGATTTTGCTTTCTTGTTTTGCATGTAGGGAACTCTGGTGGCCTAGTTGGTACAAAGTTGTGCTGTTAACCCAAATGCCGTACCTCTGTGGTGGTTCGAATACACCCACAGTTCCAAGGGAGAAAGATGGGCATTCTCTAGCTATGCCATTACAGTCTCCAAAATCCTGGAGTCAACTCTGATGAGAATGAGAAGGAATGCTGAGCACTCGTTCTTGAATAGAAATATAAGGAAAACTCTTTGCTTAAAGTTCTTGAAGAAAGACCCACACTGTTCTTAAAGCAAAGGGGGGGGCTTCGAGATCTGTTGCTTGATTTAAGAAATAAATTTTCCTGTTGGAGGATAATTTAAAAAATTGACAGTGAATTCTGCAGCCCTGTTAAGTGTAACAGAATAGTCACAACTAAAACAGCCTGCAGACTTTATAAGCCTTTCCCCTCATTAATTGCCTTCAGACTGTTACAGCCTACCAATTAAGAATACAAATTATTTTTTTCTGTTTTTTGATCCCCTGTGTTCATTTTATGAATAGTTGATGGAGATAAATAGAGTTCCTTCATTAAACAAGGTTTAAGGTGCATAGACCGTCTGCCTCATCCAAAATATCTTGCTTTTTTAAAAACACACACACACACACACACACACACACTACAAGTTTAAAGGTTTTTCAAGTCTTTGGTTGTTCTCCATTTACAAGGAACTATCCCTGGGAGAGGGGCCTGCATGCCTTTGTCACATCTCTAAGCAGCTGATCTAAGTAGTTGATAAAAATGCAGATAACCACTCATGCTACCATAGAGTCTCATTTCATAGGTCTGAATCAGACTGGGGATCTGCATTTTAACAACAACTTGTAATTCTGACTTAGGTAGTCTTCTGAACTACATGTCATCCCTATGGATAAACAATACACCTAGTTGTAAAATAATTGATGAAGCCGAAGCAAGAGTAAAAAGAAAAATGTGAAAGTTACCATCCTCCAAATTCATCTCATTTTAAAATGTCCTTTAGGGTTAGACTTGCCTTGATTCTCAGGCATAGCCAAATTTTGTTTCTTCAGGTATTTTTAGGTGAAATTAAAGAAACAAAGGCTCCTTAAAATGGATTCTAAAAGCAGAGGCGGGGGATGGGGGGGAGGGAAGGGGATGTTGTTATGTTGTTGTTAGATTCTATCAAGTCAAGTATCTCCTGTAGCGGCTCTATGAACAATAGATCTGAACCCTGTCCTATCCTGTGGCAGCCTCGCACTTCCTGACCCACTAGCGCCCCCTGTCAGCCTGGTCAAGGGTCTTCCTCTCCTTCAAGGACCCTCCACCTTTTTGAGCATCACAGTCCTTCCTAGCCCAAAGTGTGTGTAATAAATCCTCATCATCTTTGCCTCTAAAGAGCACTCTGGCTGCACCTTCTCCAAGACATGTTTTTTCCTTTGGCCGTCCATCGGGATGTTCAGTGCCCTTCTCCATACCACAGCTCAAAGGCATCAATTCTTCTTCTGCCACCCTTATTCATTGCCCAACTCTTAGATGCATAGCAAAGGGGGTGGGAGGAGAAGGGAAAGGGGGGGAAGCCCAACTTATTTGCTTCCAAACAGTTCTTTTTACTAGCCCCAGAAAGCAGTGCTGAAATGCTAAAATTTTAGAGCAGAATGTACAAAACGTTCTTCAATTATATTTCATCCGTGGGTGCCAGGCACATTGGGTTTGTGTCACAAAACACTGGAATAATAAAAAGCAGGTGCCCTGTCAAGCATCTCTCATAATTGAGAAACCAAGAGTTGATGTATTCTGCAAAGGATTTTGCTACAATAACCCCAGTGGGTGAATACAGAGCCTGCACAGTAAATTAGAGATGGGAGTGCTCAAGGATATACTGGATGGAAATATAGACTAATAATATTAATAATAATTATGACTTGTAGATTTTTTAAATAATTGTTGCAAAAATATGACCAGTTATTAATGGCTTATTCCATATGATAGATTCTCTGAGTTTGGGAGTTTAGGGAGAAAAAAATCTCACACAAGAGTGCTAGTATGGAGAAAACAGGAAGACAACTTCCTCCCTGAGCATACACTGTTTCCTGGGAGGAAGTAGGGGCTTTAAAAAAAATGTTCTTTTTTGTTGACACTGTAACAGAGAGACATTCATTTAGTGATGACCATATATGTTTACACAAGCCAAGGCATCCACCTCTAATAGAAAGAAAACTTTGAAAATATCCTCCTTATTTGATAATGGCAAGATTTAAAGCACTTGCATCTAAAGGCCTGGTATGTGTTGGCTTGATATTTGTTGTATTTTGTGATCATCATTGATTTTCTGACTGCCAAGCTTATATTGCCTGGGGAATTGTGCAGAGAGAGCGGTTAATCACCATACTGTAAAGTGGATCCCAGCACTGCTCTTAAATTTAATACGATAGCATGTCCTGGGGCCAGTGCTCCACCCCGCAGGACTGTGTAAGGGTATATAGCCTGGCGCCCAAGGAGGGAGCCTCACCAAAGTTCTGCTCTGTGTGTGAAAGTCAAAACAGGCAACTGAGGCAGGAATATGGATGGACTTTGCCTGTGATCACATTGGCCCATGGGGTATATTCCTGACTGAAAATTGTTTATAACCAACTTCATCTAAGGATGAAGCAATATCATTAAAGTGACCACAGTTTGATAACCAACCAGAGAATGGTGGCCAGAAACCAGCAATGGGACCCAAGAAGCAGAAGAGTCCCTGAATCCAGGATAGTTGCTTTGGACTTGCATTGCCTTTCAAATAGAAATTTGAATGTCATATTTAATGTCTGGACAGAATTTGCCCTGTAACCTTTAAGGGGTCTAATAGATGAGCCAGCGAATAATTGAAATGACATCCTTTGCAGCACAGCACAGCACAGGAGAAAAGCATGTAACAAAAAGCTGTGCTCAGAGCACCCCATAGCCATCGATTTCCAGCTTACAATAGAGATCCTGACTGGGGCCCTTAAAAGGCAACAAGGTTTTTGATTGAGGGCAGAGTAAATCTCTTTTAGGAAAACAAAAAGGGAAGCTGACTTAACATCTTTCCTTAAATTACCTTGAAAGAATGCTATGGTTTGAATTTACTGTGTTTTTTCAGGAGGAGTGTATGATCTTTTTCTGCCCCCCCCCCTCCTTTTTATCCTTGGAACACTTCATGGTCTATATAATTTCCCAAACCTAATATTTTTTAAAGGTTGTTCTTAAACCATATGGTTTCTCAGTGCTCCTTTTTGTACCGTCATTTCCCCAGAAATGCCCATGGTATTTGATAAAAGCATATTATGAAGTCGTATTCTGAAGCAAGGTCTCAGCATCCGTATGCAAGACAGGCTCCATTTTCCCACAGAGTTGAATTTGTGTGTGGTGTCTCCAGGCAAGAATCAAATAAGGCATCTGCCTTTTTTTCACTCTGGATTTAAAGAGGACAGATTGAAATGGATTTACCTGATGACATTTGGCCCATTGACAACCATTGTGGCGATTTCAACATTTCTGCAATGATAATGTTTTTAAAAAATATTTCTTCAAAACTCTCCTTTTTCTCTTGCACTAATACTTTGCCACTCATTTTAAGTATGCCTTTTGTCTGAAAGAGGCCAATTTTTAATGGCATAGAAGCTAAATTGTTTTCTGTTTTCACAACCCAAACTGAAAGGATGAAGACACTATTTCTAGATAACTGATTAAATAATGAAGAAAAACAAAACTGTTTGTTGCTAAACTTGTTCAGTAAAGACAATAAATTCCATCAAAACACATATTAGGGAAATGTTTAGAACCAGGAAGCTCATACAAGATGTTATTGCCCAAGATATCCATTTCCTTTTAGGAGTTTTATCTCTTTTTTTTTTCTTTTTTAGATAAAATTTTATTTTATACTGATTTGCTTACAAAGTTCGTATACATTGTTTTTCACACCAGATCCATACCTCAACATTCAGCGGTTGCCGTAAGCTAAAATTATGGCATCTCTTCAAAGGAGAAACACAGGGAATGGCGGAGGGAAGCAGATCTTTGAAAGGCAAAGAAAAGATAAGGGTTCTGGTGGTAAGGAAGCCTCGGTCCATCAGCTAGTGACTGAGGAGATGAGACGAATGCAACTGTTCAGAAGTAGTAACATTTGGCCTGGTAATTAGACTGCTTGCCAAGTCATTTCAGCCAGTCAGCTTGTCATAGGCTATAGTCTGAGGACTATGCATCATACAGCTACACTAGTAACCACAGTGGAAGAAATGTCTTCACCTGTCTGGTGCTTTAGCACAGACCATTACACAGTGAAAGCAGCTGAGCAATGTTTACACTCTCAGCTGCTAACCCAGAATTCAGCTGTTCAAACCCAGCAGTTTCTCGGCAAGAAAAACAGCCCTGCTGATCTGTGTGCTGCTGTGAACACGGAAGCTCAGAAGCCCAGAGCTCCTTCTACCTGTCAGGTGGAGCCACGAGGAGCGAACGGGTATCCATGCCACTGCACACCTTACTCACCAAAAGTTGGTTAAAGGAACCTCCTAAACAAAGTGACTGTGCCTAATTTACATCCATATCCCAAAGACAGTGCCTGAAATAGACCCCAAACTCACTGCCCGTCAAGGCAGTTCTGACTCAAAGTGACTCTCCATTGGAGTTCTGAGGGTTTCTCTCCCTAAGAGGCTGGTGAATTAGAATCGTTGACCTTCCAGCTCATAGCTCAGCAAGTTAGGCATTACTCCACTAAAGATCTTTGCCTGAAATATTGTTGCATAAGCAAAAATAAACAACCCCTTGCAGTTGAATCAGACCCAACTCATAGCTGACCCTCCAGTGGGTTTCTCAGAGGATGTAAATCTCACTGGAGGTGATTGCCTGTCTTTTCCTATGGAGTAGTTGGTCGATTCAAACCATCTACCTTTGGGTTAATAAAGCAACTCCTTACCTACTTGGCCACCAGAGCTTCCACTAAATAGATATTAAGTGGATAAACATTCATGGAGGAGCTACGATCTACCAGCTAGCTGTCTGTCCAAACCTCACAGACAGTCCCTGGGAGTTCACTTTTTAAAACCTCCAGAAATGATTAGGCAAAATACATGATAGGTTTGTTGCATTGAAGTACTCCAGATACACTAAAAAAACAATAATTGGCAACAATTGGGTCACTACTGTAGTAATTGCTCAAAGAGTGCTTCACAGATTGTAGTGTTCAATTATGTGGCAACCATATGGTTATGCATTTCACCATGTTGACATCGTACTATGAAATTCACACATTTATGAAAAGAAGTCACACCAGGGACATTCAGGCGACCACAAACAGTTGATTTAAAAATGCATTGCTTGAGTTTAGTGCTTAGTAGGAAATAGAGGGATCTGCACTTGTGATTTATGGAAGCTTTTCATTCATGCCAGTTTTGGGAAACCCTCCAATAGATGTAAGAAGAACGAAGGATGCAAAGAAAAGAAATGTAGAACAGCAATAGGATAGGATAGTAAGTAGTTTAATTCAGGTGCAGTTCAGATTGTCCCGAGGATGTGTTAAACCTTCTGACCTACGCTGGCCAAAGAGGCCTGAGCTCTTGCACTGCTACTGAATAAAACTGTCTGAACAGAAGCGAATTTTCTCACCTGTAATGAGAAGATTTTGAACTCTCTCTGATACAAATTGTGATTTGGGGGGGGGAAAAAGAAAAGCCCTAATTAGGGACTTTACTAAGACCTCTTAACACTCATGCTTTTCTTTGTATATTGCTATGTAAACACAGCCATGAAATTATAGGCTGATACTGGCATCTTTATTGTTCTGAATTACTTGAAAGTAACATGGTATTTCAGGGAAGGCTGTACCACCAATTCCTTACTAATTTCTCTTTCCAAAGGATAGCTCCTTTTGAAAACCTCATTTTGCATCACTTTCTTGTATGTTCTTCATCGTACAAAATGTGCCTCGAACAATGCATTTTAGTTTGTCATCCATGTTAGATGCTGAGATCCGTAAAGGGAGACTCAACTCATCTTTTAGGAGAGCCCTCTTGCATGGTACAGGGACTGGCACTTAGCAGGAGCGCAATAAATACTGAATAAATAAAGTAATGCAGTTGGAGGGACAATAACACATGTGTGCTTGTTTCAGATGTCATCTACTTCCCTCTCAGGCCTCTCTACCTGTTCTTGACAGAGGATCACCTCCTTTCTAAGGGAGCCTGCCCTACTGGACTCTCACCTTCTCAGCTCCAGAAGCGTTTCCTTCCCCAGGTCCTTTAGAAAGAACTAGGGGTGGTGACAGAGTCTCTGCTGTTACCCCTGAATCCTGCACTACCCCTCTGGTTTCTGTAGGTGCTACGTCCTCCGAAGTAATTTGTCCTTCACCCCTCTGTGAATTCTCCTGATTCAAACATGCCATTAATTTCCTGGAAGAAACTTTACTAACACAGTTGGTAAGAGAGGAGAAAGGTTCTAGTCTAAAATACGTGTTCACACTCTTATTATTAAGAATGACCGCATTGAATTTTTCGGTAAACATTTCAACAGATAGATCCCTGTGTGGCCAAGTATTTTTGTACGCAGTTGACCCTCACTGATTTATTAATTCTAAAGTATGATGTTACAGATTTGTTTCAGTGTCTATACCACAGATGCATTTTGTGTTTGAATTAGTAACTATTTATGTTTATGTTTGGTCGTTTGTGTCTAAATATATTTCCTGCAACATGTGACCTCTTGAGCTTGAATAGAGTGAGTGCTTCAGGAGAAAAGTTCCCATCCCTTTGTTTGCTGGTAATGGCTTACACCAAGCAGTTCGCTGTCTGACAGACATCTGAGAGGAAAAAAAAATCTAGTTATTTATGAATTGCAAATACAGTCTATTAAATGCAGAGCCAGATCTGATAATGAACATTTTGCACATTTTTCAGGTCTAATTTAATGGGACTCATTACATGCTTTTCCAGAGCCAACAATGCTTAAGGAAGTAAAATACACAGTGGGCTAGTACATTCATGGTCAAATAATTTGGAGAATCATTAAAATGTCCATTCTACAGATAGTACTAAGTATTTACTTGGGCAGCTGTCCAGATGTGGCATGCCCTTACCACTGATGCATAATCACCATGGAGCCAAGGATTTTTACTGTTTTGCATGCTGCTGAATCCCTCAAAGACAGCCTGGCATCTCGTAAGAGCTGTGGTAAGGAGTTTCACTGCCAACTCAAAGGCACAAGTTTGAATCCACCAGCTGTTTCATAGGAGAAAGATGGGTAATCTCCTCCAGTGTCATTTACAGCCTCTGAATACATGCTGGAGGGTCAGCTATGGGTCGGTTTTGAATTAATATTGCCCAACAATGACAACAAATGACTATTTGGGAATTTTATTATTATTGTTATCTGCTGTAGTTCCCTTTGCAGTTGCTATGCTATGCTGTTGTTGTTGTTAAGTGCCATCGAGCAGGCAACTCATAGCGACCCTATGAAGGAGAGTCCTCGATGCTTGGATGCCTTTCATCCTCTCTCCAGGTTCGTAGGGTTTCCGGAGGCAAGCTATTATGGAAGTGGATGCCACCCCTCCTTCCACGCTTGTTTAATCGGGGAGCTCCACCCCACTCTCAGTCTGCATTGGGTAGCCAACCATTAACGCATTTGACACATTCGTGTCACAGTGTTCAGCCTCACAGCAACCACAAGTGACCGCTGTACGGCAACTTGTACACCAGGGCTATACGACCTAGAGGAATGTCTGAACAAAAACAATGAAAGACTGGCCGGAGGGCCACAAACTAAAAGTCACCCACCTTTGTCTTGGTCACATCGTTTTCTCTTCACTGGGCCAGCTCATCTCTCTCTCTCTTTCTCTCTCTGTTGATGTTATTGTTGTTAAGTGCCGTCGAGTCGCAGGCGACTCATAGCAACCCTATGAAGGAGAGTCCTCAACTCTTGGGTGCCTTTCATCCTCTCTCCAGGTTCCTGGAGATGCTATGCTATCATTTATAAATGATGAAAAAGGCAAGCTGGGTTCCTTTTTATTTTTTATTCAACAAATCATTGTTGCTAGTATCTTTTTAATTAGCTTAACTTTTCATACCCTGCATTTGGTTTGGGTCCTTTAGGAACTGTCAGATGTGCAGGCTGCATTTAGAAGAGGTATTAGGGATACTATAGCTAATGGTAAATGGATCTTGGCTGAAAGCAGGGAGTACCAGAGGAATGTCTGTGTTTTATTGACTATGCAAAAGCATTTGACTGTGTGGACCATAACGAAATGTGACTGACTCTGAGAAGAATGAGAATCCCAGAACACTTGATTGTGGTTATGCAAAACCTATACTTGGACCAGCCGGGAGTCATCAGAACAAAGCAAGAAAACACTGTGTGATTTAAAATCAGGAAGAGTGTAAATGCCAGGGATATGTCCTATCTCCATACCTTTTCAATCGATATGCAGAGCAGATCATCAGGGAGGCTGGGCTCTATGAGAAGAAATGTGGCATCAGGATTGGTGGAAGGCTTATCAACAACCTGCATTATCCAGATAACACAACCTTGCTTGCCGAAACTGAGGAGGACCTGAAGCACTTGCTGAAGTCAAGGATTGCAGCCTTCAATATGGATTGAAGCTCAACATCAAGAATCACCACTGGGCAGTGTCAGGATGGAGAGTGAAGAGATTGAGATTGTTGACAGCTTTGGCTTACTTGGCTTCACTCCTGGTGAATCAACACTCCTGGTACCAGCATCCAGAAAGTCAAAAGATGAATTGCATTGGCAGAGTCTACTATCAGGCACATCTCTAGAATACTGAAGAGCAATGACATTAGTCTGGAGATTAAGGTGTGCCTGGTCCAGGCCATGGTCTTCACAATTACATGCAATGCATCAGAAAGCTGAACAATGACTAGAGATGATAGAAGGAGAATTGATGCCTTTGAGCTGTGATGCTGGAGAAGAGTATTGAGTATACTATGGACTGCTAGGAGAACAAACAGGTACATCCTGAAGAAAGAGAAACCAGGGTGCTTCTTGGAGGCAAGGATTCTGAAGCTACATCTGACATACTTTGGCCATATTGCAAGGTGGGATCAGTCCTTGGAAAGGGACATTATGCTTGGGATGGTGAAGGGACAGCGCAGAAGAGGAAGATCCTTGATGAGATGTATTGATTAAGTGACTGGGGTAATGGGGGTACGTGTGCCAGAGACAATAAGGCTGGCTCAGGACAGAGTAGGGTTCAGAGTTGTTGTACATAGGGTCACTTTGTGTCACAGGCAACTTGACAGCACATAACAACAACATAAAAAGTTTCTGATTCATCTTAGCATGGACTTGGACATGGTAGAGATGGTGAGAATGGTGCAGGACAGGGCCCAGTTTTATCTATTGTTCACAGGGTCACTAAGAATTGTGATTGACTTGATGGCATCTAACAACAGCAACATATGTATATGTTGCATATAGTCATTTAGTTTCAACCCCTTGTGAGTCATTGTAGAGCTGTGCTCCAGAGTTTTCTTTGCTTCCTTCAAAGTTAGAGTTCTTTCTTTAATTTTGTTTGTTGTGATATGTGTGAAATTTTATAGAGCAAATTTCAACATATCATACATGTTTTGTTCATTTGGATTTATTGTCAACAGGTATTTCTAGCATTCAGGGCACCGTGTTAGCGATTTCCTCTGGGAGTTCACATTGTACAGGTGAAAAATAGCCTCTAGAACACAGCATTGCCATTAGGTCCACCCCATCTCAGTGAGTTCTTGCTCTTAGTGTAATTTGTTCAAGAAGGACTTAGCCCAACCTCAGGTTTTCGCAAGCTTTTCAGAAATACATTGAAGCAATTAGCACTTTCATAAAGAGTGCTGATTCCATTGCGGGGGTGGGGGGTGGTGTCCATGGCTGGTCACCATCTTCTGCCTTTTCATGTGGACTTAATTACTTTGGCAAAACTGCTAAAATAAAAACCCCATCTCTTCTTGCATGACTTTTTCTATTTGATCCACAGTGGTAGAAACATGATCCTCACAGCTTCTCCTCCTTGTCCTAGGATTAGCATGGTTCTATAAGAGACTTTTCCAAGTCCTTTAATTGGTTTCTTCATATTACTTCATTTAGTTTATATCGGTTTTTGTATTCATAAATATTTTAATTTATTCACAAATATTTTACTAGTTTGACTGCAGAAAGATTCTTGATAGAACTCCTGAATAGTTTACACTGTGTAAAACTTCAAACTTAAAGTTCATGAATCTAAACAGATTTTTTTGAAAATTCTGAGGTTAAGAGGGGATTATGTATGGCAAGGTATTGTTAGAATAGAATATATTTCCTTTAGTCAATTAAATATGTTTTTTCCCCCTTTGTCTTTTATTTCCTTGAGTATCCTGAGTTACACATCTGTTTGTAAAGATTAGAGTGACATGGTGAAAAGAAATACTTTCTTTTTTAAATTTATTATTAATTTCAATGAAAATTTACAGACTTTGGATTTCTATTCATTCATTGTTGTACTTTTCTCCCCTCCCCCCCTCCACCCCTAGTACACTACCCTCTTGGAAAAGCAAAAGAAAAATTTTTTCATTGTTTTACAATCTCTCTCCCCAGGTCCACTCCACTATGCAGCCTTCACTCTGGACTCCTGTCATGACAAAAATATCTAATCACATATCCCTTTTAAACAGTTTCTCCCTCATTCAATGCAATATACATTATTGAACCCATCTTTCTCAGTCTCCCCCCAAACCCCCAAGTCAGTCCTGTTTTACAAAAGTGGCACCATGCAGTATTTGTCCTTTTGTGACTGAGATACTTCACTCAGCATAATGTCCTCCAGGGTCACCCATTTTGAATAATATTGCATGAGTTACATGTTTTTCAATGAAGCATAGTATTCCCTTGTGTGA
>NW_006399806.1:16798753-16805534 GCF_000299155.1 Elephantulus edwardii
TTCACTCAGCATAATGTCCTCCAGGGTCACCCATTTTGAATAATATTGCATGAGTTCCTTGTTTTTCAGTAAAGCATAGTATTCGATTGTGTGGCTATACCACAGCTAAAGAAATACTTTCTAGCTCTATCAAGTAGATATAAGTAATTGCTCTATGTGGCTATGTGCAACTATCCAAGTATCTACTAGTCTGAACAATTAAATTATGAAATTTAATTCTTTATAGTGTATCTTCACATTTTATTCTATGAGTAAATGAGACCTTGATTTATTTTTATTGAAGAGAAAAAAGAAAATGTAGGATTCCCCCCCCCATAATGAGGTAAAAATCATTGCAATCTTACAAAATATCTGAAAGCCAAGGGAAATCAGAAATACAGCTGGCCATCTTGTGTTGACTGTAGACTGTGATTTGGAATTACCTTGTCTGTTTTTCCCCTCCATTTATTGCTTTCTGAATGCTTTATACCACTTGGAAGTAACTGTTTTTAGTCAGATTTTTAATGCTTTTTCAACATTTCCCGACTCCACAACTCCTAATGCCCAACACACACACACACACACACACACACACATTTGTAATACTACAGATGTTAATTTGTCAGAGTCCAGAAGTTTCTAAAGATGTCAGAAGAAAGAAATGGCAGCATGAGTTAGAACCATGACCTAAAATAATTAACAAATTGTTAACAAAGTGTTGTGAGTAGCAAACCAGTTTAGAGCATCACCCTCTAAAGAACTCTGCCAGTCTCTTGGTTTTCCAAATGTGGGAATTTTGTACTTGTTTTCCTCTTCGACACAAGATAATTCCCAAGGGAGATTCCATTCACTCCTCAAAGAAGAGCAGGAGGAAGAGAATGAAGTTGAGTTAGTAGTTTGTTAGCAAGGAGATTGTGTTTACCTTGAGATTTGATTCAAGAAATGTACTCAGAATCTTGGCAAATCCAAGCTAGAGATTATCCACTTTGGATAATCTGAGCCATGTAGAGATTATCCACGGATTCTCCTAGCTCGAGGATGTCACGGTTAGCTAGAACACCAAGTGGACTAATAAGGCTATAAATAGAGACTAATTGTAAGCAGGTCATTAATTAGGGTCAGGCTTACACTTTTATTGTGACTAATCTTTCATCTGTTTGGACTAAGGTTCTTACTAGCTTTCCGGAGGTGATGATATATAACTGAGTTCTTCAGATATGTCTAAATACACTTTCATTTATTAATCTACTCAGATTAATTCCTTACCACTCTCCTTATGGAGAATTTTCAGCAATGCTTCTTGTGTGCTAAAGACTGGTTCCCTTCTGGGTAGAATTAGAATCTGAACTCAACAAAATGGTTGATCTGTTATTTTTTTTGGCCTTGGTCCAAATTGATGAAACATAGAGGAACATGTGTGTTATTATTTTATTCATTTTTCTACAGAAAAATGTGACCACTTCAGGGTAGGTTTGGCTTTCTGCCAATTAATGTCACCACTGTTTTCCTGTGATGCATACTCACATGAGTCAGCAGAAACCCTTTTGACTAAACAGAGTTAGAGTTAGCAAGAGTGCATATATCCGGGGATTGGATGTGGAGGAAGCTAGAGTAAGTGGAGGGAGTAGGCCTCAGACAGAAATAATGACAAATCAGTTCCCAGAGCCGAGTCACCACAGCCCAACATCACTTCTCTCCAGAAAGTTTTACATGAATGACAAAGCAGCACTCTGATTCATCATCACTTGCTCATCAGAGGCCCACAATTCTACACCAATCTGGCAACTGGGTCCTACAGAGGGTGAAGCCTCTTTGAAGAATGAGGCTTCAGCCCAATACTTTCATCTCCCTTCTTCCATCCATGAAACTGGGCTTCTTAGGAGGAATAGACTTCTGTAGGTTTTTAACACATATTCTAAAGAAGGGGCATTCGATTTAATGGCAACCCAAAAGGAAAAGGTTAAAAAGCAGTTATTAATGTGTTGTGTTGGGGCGGGGTGGAGGGAGGGCAAATGCTTAGGCTGCAGTCATAGAAATAAAGTATCTGAAATGTCAAAGGAGTATCAGACTGGAGTCCCTGAGTGACACAAACAGTAAATTGGCATATGCACTATAAACGGAAAGCTTGATGGTTCATATCCACTTAGAGGCACTAGAAAGCAAGCCCTGAAACTCTGCTTTGGAAAGAGCCTTTGAGAACTGTAAGAAGCACAGCTCTAAAATATGAGTCAACTCAACAGCCACGTGTCTGATTTTGTTAAATGGTTTTAATCAGTTAGACTTAGATTTGCTGTGAATGACTGAAGATATAAATTAGCAGTGCATTTAAAACCCATAAATGTTTATTTCTCTTTTCTCTAAAAGAAATTCAAAGGCAGGAAGTCTAGGAGTGGTAGCCACTTTTCATTCCAGGGACCTTGTTCGTTCTGTCTTGCTCTTCTGCAGCTTTGAGTTGTGGCTTTCATGCTGTGGGACAAGGTGGCTCCTAGAAGTCCACCCAAGGAGGAGGAGGAGGAGGAGGAGGAGGAGGGAGCAGCAGCAACAATAGGTACCTCCCTGCCCCCTCTCCTTAAAGACACTTCCCCCAAATCACATAACACACTGCCACCCCTGGATATGAGCTAAACTCGCTGCCGCACAATTAGTTCCAACTCCTAGAAACCTTCCAGTTTCTAAGGCTGTGAATCTTTGCAGTAAGACCTGCACATCTTTCTCTTGCAGAACAGCTTGTAGATTTGAACTGCTGCTGTTTTGCTTGACAGCCCAACACAAAGCACTGTGCTGTTAGGGCTTCTTCTGGTTACAAGAATGACTAGGAAATGTAGTCTTTATTAAGGGTACTTATGTCATCAGCTGCCATTGAAAAGATGAAAACAGTGGCCTTCAGATCAGCTCACATTTTTCTCACTTGCCTCCCTGGCTGTGTTCTTATCACCCCTCCAGCCCCTTTTCTCCACGGCCCTTTGTGATCCTTTCAGTGAAAAAGAGATCATGAAACCTCCCCAGAATCCTTTGCAATGGCTTTCCATTATCTGTAAACTGTTTACTTTCATCCCACCCTGGACTTTGTTGATTTACTCTAACCTTCAAAACACACTCACCTAACTGCCCAGTTCCTCAGGTGTGTTAAGGAGGCCTAGTGGTGAGGTGCATTGCATGTTGGGCTGCTAACCCAAAGGTTGGCAGTTCAAGTCCTCCAGCAGCACTGAGGAAGAAAAATACTGTAGGAATTTATCACCTCAGAAACCCAATGAGTTTGACTCAGTGGGCCAAAAATGATAAAAAGTATTCAAAGATCAACTGAGACCAGAAAAAAACGGTGAAGGATGAGAATCAGGGAGAAACTGTAGGTAAGAATAACGGTGAATGAAATGGAACCAAAGACTGTCTTCCATGTCGGTATTCTGTCCATCCTGGAGTGCTGGTTTGAGGCATGGGAAAGAATTGCTTCTGGATTCCCTTCCAGCCCCTAACGAATCAGAACAACTATTACTGTGGAATTTGAATTGCTAGCTCTGGTAATGGAGGTCATGATTAATGTGAGGCGATTTACAACTACAAAAATGGACCCCAATTTATTTACTGTTACTCAAAATTAGTTATATTGAAGGAGGAGCAAAGATTCCCTTGGTGCATAGACTCGCTTTTAAGTTCCCAGCCTTAAATCTTGTCTAGTTTTGGGTTCCCTTTTCTGGAGAATGTGGTTGTGGATGGCAGTGAATGAGGCAGTGCG
Source organism: Elephantulus edwardii (assembly GCF_000299155.1). Taxonomy (NCBI): domain Eukaryota; kingdom Metazoa; phylum Chordata; class Mammalia; order Macroscelidea; family Macroscelididae; genus Elephantulus; species Elephantulus edwardii. The sequence goes on from NW_006399806.1 coordinate 16,802,466, forward strand.
AGTGGTGGCTTAGAATATCCAGCTTTTGTGACTGAGATATTTCACTTAGCATAATGTCCTCCACAGTCACCCACTTTGAATAATATTGCATGAGTTCCTTGTTTTTCAATGCTGCGTAGTATTGCATTGTGTGGATATACCACAGCTTCTCTATCCATTCGTTTGTTGATGGGCCCTTAGGCTGCTTCCAGCTCTTTGCTGAATACTGCATGGTGCCACTGTTGTAGAATGGGTCTGACATCAGGGTGGGGGTATGACAGAAAAAACTGGATAAATTATGTATATTGTATTGAAACAGATGAGGGAAAGAACAGATTAGAAGTGATATATGATTGAGTATTATGGTTTGCACAGGAACCCAGAATTAAGGTTGCATAGAGAAGTGTACTCGGGGTGGGGGGTGGGGGGAAGGGACATGGGAATTGTATACTAATAAAGGAATTTGTTTTCTTTTTTTTTTTTTCTCTCTCTCTTCGGAGGGGGAAGAGAGCTGGTGGGGAGGGGTGGGCAGGGAGAAAATTGCGGCAATGAATGAATGGAAATCCAAAACCTCTGTAAAAAAATAAAATAAAATAAAATAAATAAATAAAATTTTAATTAAAGAAAAAGATACATTGATAATTACTGGTGATTGGCATGCAGAAGCTGGAAATAAAGAAGAATTAGCATGGAAAAAAAAAGAATATCCAGCTTTTTCAGTTAGTAGCTGAGAGCAAACCGTTTGCACCATGTAGGGACCCTGATAGATGGTACAGTAGAAATTGGGGGCCTGGGGGGGGGAGAATGAGGAAGGATCTTAGAAAAAGCTAGAAAAACTGTTTAAACAAACTGATCAGGTGGAGGATCACCTGCATGTAATTAATAATCCTGCTTAACGTTCTTTACAGCAGATTTATTCAGCCCAAACCCACCGTTCAGTCAGTTCTGACAGTTGTTCTTCCTTTGTGCTCCAAGGCTGTAAATCCTAATGGGAGATGACTACTTCTTTTTTCCCACTGAGCAGATGATGGGGTTGAATTGCCAAACCTCTGGGTTATCAACCCAACACTTTAACCTACTTTGTCTCCAGTGTTCCTTTCAAGTGTTAACAGGCAGGAGCTGTTTCTTGCTTGGGTTAAAGGGGAGGCTGGAGGATAATCTGGACCTAGAATGAACTTCCTACTTTCAAGTATGGGGATAAGATGCCTTCTGCTCTCCACCAGCCCTACTGTGGGATTTCCCCAGCCTGGCATTACCCTGAAGTGGACACACAGCCCCACATTTGAGCTATCAGTGGTTAACTCGGGTTTGTAGACAGGTCTTCTGTTCCTGTTAGCTGTGGGCCATGAGAAAGTCCAGCCGTGGGAAGGATAACATTACTCAGGAGGAGGGGTTTTGAGCTCATGCAGCTCAGAACAATGGGCACCTTGAAAGACTCTTTTTAAGCAGAATCCTTTTCTAAGGCTGACTGGAAGTTACTAACCTCTAGAAAGAAAATCACCAAGCAACCACGGTGACTATTTATCATCTTAAGTTCAGCAAGGCAGCTCATGAACATCAACCTTGCCAGTTGCTTTTTGCATTTAATAGGCACACAGTTGCTAATAATGTTGTGTGCTTAAAGCATTAATTAACACTAGCTACTCCATAGGCTGCCCTCCTCCAACTGGTCTAACGTCTTGGTGTTCCTCCAGAGAAAAGACGGCCAAGGTCTGCAATTTACAGCCTCAGAAACCCAAGGGAGAGGCGGTCAGCTTTGAGTCAGAACCTATTCAATGGGTATATGTTTGGATTGTAAAAGATGTAATTAAGAATAGAGTTTTTAAGTGAAATTTAAATAAATTTTATCAGCCATTCTAAATAGCATTATCTATGCAATGAAATAATACACTAAAGAAATGTGTAGACGGCAGAGGGGTTTTCATTCTCTTGATATATACAATGATAGTGCCCCAGTTCTATAAACAAAACCCTCTGGTACGATTAATCATTAACCTGCTTGCCTTAGGGATTAAGAGAGAAAGAATGTTAACTCTTTTATAACAGTGTAAAAATCAGCAAGACAGGAAAGATGCCAGAACATGGAGTTTTACTATCTCAAAATTGGTCACATTTGTTGTACAGATTAGAGTTTTCAGTATGAATAAAGTCAAATTTCTAATGCATTTTCCAGTTTCCAAATTTGGTTCTTGCCTTTTTACTAAATTATAAGGTAATCGAGCATAGTGTTGACCGTGGTTGCTGCCTTCTGTTGAATCCTAGTAAATCATGCCTCGTACTTTCTCATTGTGCTGGGATGTTTGGTTGCAGAGAACATATTTTCTTGTTCAAGCAAACTCTCCAGGCATGGAAATTTATTCCTATTAAATCTTTGGGGTTTGTGAGTTGATGAAAGATTAAAATGTTTTCACTGTACCTTCCTGGAGAGATCCACTGTCCCTGTATCCCTCTGGCAAGCTTCTTCTCTGAGCTTTTCTCCTTTGGCCACCTCCTTGCTCCTGGAATAAGGTCCTCACCCCTGCACTGGGCCTAGCATGAGTTTCTCTTAGCTGCCTCCAACTAGAACTGCTCCATCAGAGCTAATGAGCTATGAGTCACAGGTGACTCCATGACACATAACAAGAAGAACTGCTCCATAGAGTTTTCAAGGCTGTGACCTTTCAGAAGTAGATCTCCAGGCCTTTCTTCCAAGGCACTTCTGCATGGATTCATACTGTCAGCCTTGGCACTAATAGTGAGAGACTTGTCAACACGGATGACATCTGATTTGTACATTGTATTTCTTTGGGTAGCCAAGTATATTTTTCTCAGGAATGCAAAAGCTTTCATATAATGTTACACAGAGGGGAAATTGCTGTGTTTGGTTTGTTTTAACTTGAATGTAGGAATAATCAATGGCAGGAATTAGAGTTCTATCGGAGGTTGATAGTGGTGGGGGAGCCTAAAATTGAAGGAAGGGAATTGAAGTATAATCGGATTATATAGCTTGGTTGTCTACAGTATTAAAAATATTTAGCTCTTCTGATTCTGTTTTGCCCATATAGAAACAATTTGGAGAGGGGTCAATGGTGTGTGTGTGTGTGTGTGTGT
>NW_006399806.1:16805634-16840840 GCF_000299155.1 Elephantulus edwardii
TGTGTCTGTGTGTGTGTGTCTGTGTGTGTGTAATATATCTATATATGTGTCTGTATGTATAGCTTCTTGCCACTAGGCCATCAAAGCTTATATAAATATAAAATACAATATAATACTATTGTTAAGTGTCGTCCATTCAACTACAACTCATAGCAACCCTATGAACAACAGCAGCGTGGAAACTTATTGCACCATGGTCAGGTCTGATAAATCAATATGTATATATTTATTAAACATCTAGATATGCATTCATAGAATTACACTTTTTTTTTTCTATTCTCATTAGGCATTTCAAAGCACCATGAGTCTAAATGTAAAGCCTCATCTATTTGACAATGTTTCTTTAAATGTCAGAGAAGCTGGAGAGGTTGAGGGGCAGGGAGGGACCATGAATTGAACCTCAGAAGGATGTTAATGCTTTTTCCCTTTGGTGTCTTTTCTTCCAGAGAATAAAGGGAGGGAAAGGAGCCAGTGGATTCAGCCCTATAGCAACGTTTCTCCCCAAGGAATTTTGTATTTAGTTCTTGTGCCTTTGGCTAATAAAGAAGAGAGACACATTTAGCTCCTCTGAACAAAGAAAGCAACATTTCAAAATGTGGTTCTTTTACTTGTAGATTTTCTAGATTTTTATCTCATCCAACTCCATGTTGTAAAATGAAAAGGAACAAATTATTTAACCCAACACATTTATTCTCTCCTTGTAGTCAACGGCTTTGCATTAACATAACTTGTATTTTGCTCAGACAAAATGGAGCAGAGGAAATTATCAAGTAGATTAAAACTGGGATGAGAACCAAAATGCATGACTTAAGGCCCCATATTATCATTCACACACACACACACACACCCTGAATTATCTGGAGAACCACTGAAACTCTCACACCTTTACTTTAACTGTTCTTAGGTTTCAACTGTGTATACATAGTATTACCAATTCAAACATGTGGATTGAATTGGCCCATTAATAAAATGGCTAAAGTGATATCATTAATTGCCACCCCCACCCTGCCTTCAATTCAGTGAACCATTTGTTTGTATTAATTTCTTGAACTGACCACCTGGCCTGTCATTACTGAGCCTCAGTCTATCTATTGCTTTCCTGACTGCGGCGTTTTGTTTCTTACTCTGATGCCAGCCCTAGATGCTTTACCCTTCGATGGATAGGCTCGTGCTTTGTCTCATTTGGTACCACTCAGACAATCAATAAGGATGTAAAAAGGATGCTTGGGTCCAGATAGCAGGAGGCTTGGATACTCTCCCTTCTGGATTCTTCTCCACAGATACAACAACTGTGAAAATTTGAAAGGGACAGAAGAAAGGAAAGAACTACATGGTGGAATTCATCAGCTACTTTCATAATGTCCCTTGGCTTGAAGGTCAAGGTAGTAGACACAGACATTTAAAATGGGAAGACTGGTTAAAAGTAAATGGATGAGTCAGATATATGTCCCTCACATTTTATAAGAAAAGGGATAAAGACCAAAGGAAAAGAAAGCATCTTATTCCTCAAAGAGAGATTTTCATTATTTTACAGGAGAGTGCTTCATTTGAAATTGGTAAATACGCCTCTGCTTTGCATATATTTCAGAAAATACAGTTTGTCTTTTTGAACCTCATAGGGTTAGCTGTTTTATTACTGTTTCTTCTTACTTCAGGAGCTAAAAGATGCTATACAAATAGGATAGCACTCTCTCTCTCTCTCTCTCACACACACACACACACACACACACACACACACAATCCATCGGCGTGTCTTTAACATGGTGTTCTGCCAAGTGAATATTGCAGTCTGATCAAACTGACAGTGTCTTGTGAGGGAACAGAATGCCACACAATTTCCATTCTTCTGACATTATGTTTTCATCAATCGAAGATGCCAAAAGCCAGAGAATGAAGAAATTGATTCCTGAACCGCTTACCCGGAGTTTTTATTTTAAAAGAATTCAATTCTGATGCAAACAGGTTCAGGATCAGCTGGCTTCCTTGAAGCAAGCTGGGTCCACGATTCAGGGTCACTCAGCAGAGTCCTGCACCTCTTGGTCAATCATGCTGGTACATGTGCCAAGCGGAGGACATCCTGACTGCTCCTAATAAGGTCGAGGCACAGTCTTATTCTGCCTTCAGATAATTTGAAGGCTGGAAGCAAGTGGTTCAAAAAGTGGTTCCAGTGCTGACAACCCTCCATTGGACTCCCTGGCTGGAAATGGCAGCAGGAGGAGACTGCCCCAGTTTCTCCAAGGGCCCATTGGTTGATTCCAACTACTAGAGTCTGACAGCCTTCGGGTTAGCACGCCAAATTACAACAGAGTATGCCACCAAATCTCCCCTCAGCAGTTCCAATTTAGAGAGAAAAATCTTCACCTCAGCCTTTAGAAGAGTTATCTTTAAGCAACTTAGCCCCCAAAACTACAAGAACACTTGAGATGGATGACAAAGAACATAATTACAAGATCATAAAACATCTCTTCATAACTTCCACTTTTCTTATATTCATAAACTCCTAGGACTAGAAACATTCTTAGCAGTTTGTGTCCCTGCATCATGAAATCAGTTAATGTGCTCAGGCATCTCAGAGAAGAGGGCAAGCGAACCTACTTCAGGAAAGCCGTTGGAAACAGTTGCTGGAAACCCTGTAGAAACTCAGTTCTACTCTGACACATTAGGGGGCCCAGGAGTCAGAGCTAATTTGACTTCAGCTGGTACAGGTAGAGATCTGTACATCTTCAAGACATCCGAGTACTAGTGACATTCAGAGATTGTTGATCTAGGGATTTCTTTCATGAGCTCAGTTTTTCTTGGACCAATTTAGAAACAGCTCTGTCACAGTGACACTCCTTGTTATGAAGTCCACATCTAAACAAGGTGGCCAGTAAGCTCATGGGCTCTAGTTACGAAGAACTGGATTTCAAATGCTAACCCTCCTCCTCATTAATAGTGAATAGCTTCTTTGGAAAATAAGCTCATTAAGCTTTCTCGTCAGCAGACACTTGATCTATAATAACTCCTCTCTGAATTTGATGAGGAATATTGGTAGCTTAGTCCACAGAGAGCTGTGTTTTGTGACCCAACAATGTGGATGAGCAGTCTCCTGTTGGCATTTGAAGTGTCTGAAAAAAACCCACTGCCAGGGTCAACCACGAGTCAGTTCCAACTCCACAGCAATGAGTTTTAATTTTTTGAGATGTTCTGGAGAGGATTATGTGAGCTAATGCCTAAAATACAAGTCCAAGTGCCTTTGTCTCTGATTGAATACCTCCCCAGGCCCTTTCTTCACATAAAATGTACACATTTTGTGTCTAAGGGTGTTTCAGGCCCCATTCCATCACTGAAAGTAAAAATACAGTGCTCTATTAAGTAGCTTCATCCATTGTGGGTTTGTATTGCCTCTTAGCAATGTTTTAGTGTAAAATCACTTCCTTGTAATAAAGGTGTATGAAAAATAAGAATTGAGATTTTCTTTCTTTCGTTCTTTCTTTTATGTCATGTCATAACATGCAACATGAGCCCCAGTCATCAACATTCCCAATATGCTTTGTCTGTGGATGTAACTGTTCCGTTAGTAATCCTTAATATTCTTATATGAATAAGGTAAGCCAATTGAATAAAATGATAAATATCCTAATTCCAACTTTTTAAGATATTTCTTCTTGTGGTTCACACTTCTTACAGATAGTCCTAAATATTTTTCAAAGACACATAAACTGCATCTTAATAACTAAAGCATATTCATGAAACAAGATGGAAAGTATAGTTTTTTACACAAAGGAGGTATGTGCTATGGATTTTGCGATCTACGAACATGAAGTGCTTTTTGGTTCCTTTTTAAAAAAATATGGTAGATTTTACGTTCTGGTCACTAACATAGTGTGTCTACGGAATGAACATAATGGGACGTGACATAAATTAGTAACTCTATCAGGAGAAACAGATTTACTTTACAAATTAACCACTTGTGTGGCAAATTCAAAGTGTTGGATTTTCAATTACCTGAAATTAGTCATAGTGGTGAGAAACTACTTTTCTTCCTAATCCACTTCACAAAAGTGCTCAAGTCTGTCTCAGATATTTTCAAACAGATCATTGAAAACACCCATTTTAAATGAGTTCTTTAAAAAAAAAAATCTGTGTTCTCCTAGAAGTAATCTATGGTAATTAAAATATTAAAATAACTTCTTACAGTTATTAGGTAGTCAGTAATTGGCACCAAACGTGGACTACACAAAATGTACACAGGTTTAATCACATGTACACACACCCACACACACACACACACACACACAGAGCCAAAACCCAGCTCAGTCTAGGTTAGGCCCTTTTGGCCTTAATCAAATAATGGAAATCCATTTTGTATGCATTACCAAACTCTCATCAAACCACACCTCAGGGCACCAACAGGGAAATCACTCTTCTATTAAACTAGGTATGTCAGGAGAATAAAGGCTCAGAGGTGATCATTTCCATGAGTGGAACCAGATGTGTAGAAAAGTCCAGCCCTTAACACTGCACTAGAATTTTCTCACTGCTAATAGAATGTGACTGAATTCCAAGAATGCTAGTTCAGTTAAAGGAGTATGGTTTCTCATCAGTGGCTCTTTGGGCATTTGAGACTCCCCCCTTGTTTGTTTAGTAGGGTTTTGGGGTTGGGTTTTTTTTTCTTTGGTGTTGATCAAATGCACAGCGCTTTTGATGCTCCAGTAACAAGCCCTGTAGAAAGCTGCCTCGTAAGTTTTTCCTGTGACACTTCCTTTCAGTGATGTTTCACATGTGCTTTTTTCCCTTCTGCCCACACTCTGTTCACCACCAAATTTCCATTGTCAGTCCCCTCCCACACACAATCTCTCCCTCTTCCCCCGCCCCCCCCCCACCTCTCTCATACTCTATGAACTTCAGAGTAGTTCAAAAGGCAACTCATGTTTTCATTAGACTCCGAGGGAGCGGGAGCAGGAATTGACTTCCTCCAGAAGGGTGTAAAGTTCACATAAAGGATGTAAGATTTTCGAGAACATGTTCTTCTATGGGCTCTTCTCAGTCGGGTGGCTGCTCTTCACTTGCCTGAAGACGACTCGCTGAGTTCCCTCTGCTGGTGGAACCCTGAGCCCATTGCCCCTGCTGACTGGTTTTCACATCAGAAGTTCTTAATTATGAGTCAATAAAACACTGTTCTACCGTCACACCCCCAGGGAAGGGAAAGATTGCCCAAGTATCTAGACCGTCCGGGAAAGCTGGACACGGGGGAGAGAGGGAATTTGTTGGCTTTCCGTTTTCTGCTTCATGCAAAAGCAGATTTTCAAAAACTGAATTAAGGAGATAATGGAAACGGCTTGAATCAGACTCCCCAGTCATGTGTAAGCTTCCAACTTGAGAAAACTTCAGAAGAAGGGGAGAAAAAAAAAAAAAAAGAACTAAGGTTTTCAATATGTGCCTGTTTCTAAGCACAAAACTAGGCGACTTCTCACTTTGCTGTCACTAAATCTAAGAGTTCTCATACAAGTGAGGTCTGTTTTCATCACTTTCCAGCAAAGATTAAATGGCCGGGTGCTATAGTGATGTCTCTGGTTACCAGGAGTCCACTGCCAAGTCAGAAACATCAGAGGACGACTTCATTTAACCAGAGGCCAAGGGTACCTCGGCCCCATGAATGCCAGGCCAGATGCCAGCCGACTTAAGTCAGTGTGCGCGGTGCTGGAGCGAGGAGCGGACGCCCCTGCCAGAGCGCTTGGTCCACAGAGTGGCCCCAGCCATGACAGGGCAGGGGAACAGAATGGCAATAGGTGGGCATTGTAAAATAGTTCCACTTCGAAATGTTTTATTGCCCTGGATAAGAGTCTCGCGATGCTGGTGCAGTACGTTAAAGAGCCGAGCTTCTCCAGTGGTTCCAACCCACCAGTGCCTCCCTGGGAGAAGGATGGACAGTCTCTTAAGCATTTTACAGCCTCTGGAAAACCTGCTGGAGGTGGAGCTGTGCCTCTGACTTCTGACTTGATGAAGATGGTTTCCAAGTGATTTGGAGAAATGTCACTGGTAGGTTAAGCAGTTACTTCCAAGGCAATCTGGGATGAGATCAGCAGTGATTCCTTAAATTATGCCAGAGTCTATTCCAATCCTTTCATTCATTCATTCACTTGTTCATTCAAAATACAAATTTTATAGAGCATCTACCTACCAACTGTCAAGGAAACACTAATGCTTTTTATTTGGTATTACTAATGGATTAATTTTAACATCTTAGGGGGAAAAATAAAACAACTCAGAAACTCGTTGCAGTTGAACTGGAACCAATTCATGACTGACCATCTGGTAGGTTTTCAGAGGCTGTAAATCCCTTGAGAGGATATTGCCTATCTTTCTGCCATGGTGGATTTGAACTGCTTGTCTTTAGGTTAGCACCACAACCGCCTACTCACTTGGAACCAGAGCTCCTTCTTAAAAAACAACAACAGCAACAAAAACCACCTATTGGAACTTGACTGAAAGCAAAGAGTGCCAGAGGAATGACTGCCTGTGTTTCATTGACTATGTAAAGGCATTTGACTGTGTGGATCACAACAAACAGTGGCTAACCTTGAGAATGGGAATCCCAGAGCACTTGATTGTGCTCAGGCAAAACCTATACTTGGACCAAGAGTCAGTGGTTAGAACAGCGCAAGGCATCACCACATGACATGGTTCAAAATCAGGAAACCTTCCCAGTCTATTTGTGGAACAGATCATTCTGGAGGCTGGACTATTTGCAGAGGAATGTGGCATCAAGATTGATGGAAGACTCATTAACAGACCTCATTATGCCAATGACACAACTTTGTTGACAAAAACTGAAGAGGACCTGAAACATTTGCTACAGAAGGTGAAGGACTGTAGTCTTCAATATGAATTGAAGCTCAAGAAAAAGAAGATAAAGATCCTCATCACTGGGCCAAATGGCAGCACCATGATAGATGGAGAAGAGATTGAGGCTGTTAACACTTTCAGCTTACTCAAATCCGCAATCAACAGTCTTGGCACCAGCAGTCAAGAAATCAAATGACAAATTGTTCTGGGGAAAGCAGCTGGAAGGTACCTCTCAAAAGTTGAAGAGCAATGATGTCAGCCTGGAGACTAGGGTATGCCTGTTCAGGCTGTGGTCTTCATAATTATTTGCTATGCATCAGAAAGCTGAACATACTTATTCAGTCTGTATACTGAGCAAATCATGTGAGAAGCTTTGTAAGAATATGGCATCAGGATAGGAGGAAGACTAATCAACAACCTGCAGAAGGCATAGCCTTGCCTGCTGAAAATGAGGAAGACTTGAAAAGAATAAATGCCTTTGAGTTGTGGTTCTGGAGAAAAGTACAGAACATACTATGGACTACCAAAAGAACAAACAGGTCTTTTCTAGAGAGGGTGAAACCAACTTGCTCTCTGGAGGCAAGGATTTTGAAACTCTGTCTTATGTACTTTGGGCATGTTTCCAGGAGGGACCAGTCCTTGGAAAAGGATACTATGTTTGGAAAGATGGAGGAACAACACAGGAGAGGAAGATCTTGAATGAGATGGACTGACACAGTGACTGGGGTCATAGGGGCAGGTGTGTTGGGGACAGTGAGGATAGGACAAAGTTCAGAGCTGTTGTGAATAGGGTCTTTGTGAGTCACAGGCAATTCTGCAGTACATAACAACAACAAAGATCAAAGACAACAGCCTTCAATATGGAATACATTTCAACATCAAGAAAACAAATATCCTCACCAGTAGACTGTTAAACAACATCAAGGCAGATGAAGAAAAGATTGAAATTTTCAATGATTTTCATCTTTCTTGGATCCACAATCAATAGCATTGGTACAAGCAGTCAGGAGATCAGGAGATACATTGCACTGGGCAGAGTATGCTGTTAGGGACCTCTCCAAATTACTGAGGAGCAATGATGTCAGTTTGAAGATTAAGGTGCACCTGATCAGGTCCTGGTCTTCTCAGTCATTTACTACACATCTGAGAGCTGGACAGGATGACAGGAGGACTGGTGCTTTTGAGTTGTGGTGTTGGAAATGAGTATTGCATGGGCTGTCAAAAGAACAAACAGATATGTCTTGGAAGTGGGCATGTTATTAGGCTCTTCCTTAGAAAGGGACATCAGGTTTGGAAAGGTGAAGGGTCAGCAGAAGATAGGAAGATGCTCCACCAGGTGGATTGACACAGTGACTGCAGCAATGGGCTCAAGTATGTCAGAGATTGTGAAGTTCGTACATGATAGAACAGGGTTCAGATCTGTTGTTGATAGGGTCGCTATGAGTTGAACTCTGTCTACTCCTAACGGCACCTAACAACAAAAACAACATAACAGGAGCTACAGGAAAATGTGAGAACTAGGTTACACTGAGATCTCTAAAGGTCATGCATATTTGTTTCAGCTATGCTTTTTAAAATTCACAAAACCCGTTCCTTTGCATCCAGTAGCATTTATTGAATCCTGTTATGCTTGTGATACTGTGTCCATGTATTACCTTATATAAAGAACCCCTGGTGGTGTAGCATTCAAATATTGCTGACCAAAAACTATTTTGGTTACAACTGACTCACACCTGACCCTCCAGCAGGTTTTCAGAGGCAGTAAATCACGCAGGAGGAGATGACTCCTGCAAAGCAGCTGGTAAATTTGAACCATTTGCCTTTGGTTTGGCAGTGCAACTCCTTACCATTAAGCTCCCAGAGCTCCCTAATCAAAACGTAGGAGCAGTGTAAACACAGTAGCTGCTGACCTGTTGGGTAAAGAGTTGCTCTGCTGACGCAGAGGCAGGCAGTTTGAATCCATCAGTGGCTGCGAGGGAAAAAAATGAGCGATCTTCTCCAATGGGGTTTATAGACTCTGCTGGGGGATGGGGAGGGTGAGCTATGAGTCATTTCTGGCCAGAATAATGACAGCCACTTCAGACTCAATGAGACATATCTGTTCTTTCCTATAGGGTCACTATATAAGATTGAATTGACTCAGTGGCAATGGATAAATACTTCTGTAAAAACTCTCTGACAGCACTGAACTATGGATGTTAAGAAGTCAGGCTCTAAAATGCAATATTATGAGTTCAGATCGCATCTCTGATACAGTGGTGTAACCTTTGCTGTGATTTCAAGCTCCCTGAATCAGTTGTTCAGCTGTAAATAAGGATAATAACAGTTCCAAGCCAGTGCAGTCATTGGGAGGTGATGGGTGTGAGTTACTTGACATGGTAGCTAATACACATAAATAACAAATGTTATAATTATCATTCATTCAACCCAAGGCCCCAATCCCCATACAATTTTATGTAATATGTGTCCTGTGCTTCTGTTCTTTCAAGGGACTCCCAAAAGTGCTGTGTTTCTCCTGTGCCTCGATTGGCAATTTGTAAAAGCTAATATATAATTCATTTAGGAGCAAAACCTAATTATGCTTTATTGCATTGTGATTTCCTCTAGCGTGCAGGTATGTGATGCAGCTTCGCAAAGTGAAAAAATAAACTGTGTCATCGGTCAGAAGGAGTTTGTGGCCTCTCTACATCACAGCTCCTCCAACATTAATAGGCCTTTGAATCATAAAGCAAAACCAAAAAATATGATACCAACTCATAGTGATGCACTTCTGTCATTTCCAGAGGCTATAAATTGTTATGGGAAGAATCTGTTCATCTTCCTTCTGGGAGCCACTGGCGGATTTGAACCGCTGACCCTTTGACATGCTCCACACTATGCAACCATAACTTCTGATCCAGGAGGTCTGGGAATGAAATGGAGATTTGCATTTCTAAGGGTTGTGTGTGTGTCTTCTTTGTTTGTTTTTAAAGAGTCTACTGGTTCAAATCCATCAGCTACTCCAGAAAGATTCACAGCTTTATAAGCCCTATAGGGCAATGCTGCTTTGTCATTTTAGGGTAAAAATAAGTTAGAGATGACTTGATAAAATGGATTTTTAAACTGGGGGCCAGGAGGGAAGGGTTTAGAGTATTTTTAAATAAGACCTGTGCTGTTAATCTGTGGACCAGTCTTTAAGACTATGTAGACTATATTTAACATGTGTACCATCTGGATTGTAGCATCAGATAAAACAGATGTATGCTATCAAAGCTGATATAAATATGTAAAACAAAGAGCAGAGAAGTAGGCTGGAGGGCACAGAGCACGGGAAAGTATGTATGAGGTTTCCAAAGCCAAAGTCCAGCTCTCATATGCATGCTAAAGTTTAAAAACTCTAAGCACCCACGTACAAATCCCCTGAGAGACAGTCTTGTAAATTCCATCCTGTTCAGCAGATCTGGGGTACGGCCTGAGAGTCTGCATTTCTAACAAGCCACCAGGTGATGCCAGTGCTATTGACTGAGAACCACATTGATCTAGACCCCAACCCAATAGCAGAGACTGAACTGAACGGGACGGGGAAGCGATGTGATCATTCCTTCAGTCACCAGTAATCTCTTTGACAGCGTTCCCCCCACCTTCCCCAAGGTCTGATGTGCAGCTTCCATGAATGTGGTTGGACCTCACTAGAGGCACCACCTTCCCGTGCTAGTGCTAGCACCTGTGAAAACAACTGGAAATGGGCTATAAAAAGAGAAAAATCTGCAACGTGCCACCTGGTTGGCCTACAGCTGTTCAGCTGAGAGAATGCACACTGGTTTTAATAGTTCACTGATCTTTTTCTAAGAGGCCAATTCCTCTCAGGCTCCATTGTTTATAAAAACTGCATACAACAGACGTCCCAGAGCTGGCTGGTCCACAGGATGGAAGATGGCATGTCTTCCCTGAGCGTTGTCACTGCAATGAGAAGTAACTCTGCCAAGAGTGGCTCAGGATCTGTGGACTGTTTTTTACACATCCATTTGGACCCCTACACCCAATTAGACTCGTATACCCAGTTGTTATCAAGCCGATACCACTTGTGGTGAGCCTGAATGTGTCCGAGGAGAACTGTGCTCTGTAGAGTTTACGGTGGCGATGCTCAGAAGCCGATCCCAAACCTTTTATCCAGTCTGGATTGTGCTTCACTGTTTTAGAAACCCAGTGGAGGGTCAGCTATGCATTCGTTCTAACTTGACAGCAATGAGAGTGAATGAGAGAATCTTTCAGTTAGCAGCTGACAGCATTAATTATTTGCACCCCCAGAGACTCCTCATGTATCTAATAGAGTTCTTTTAATCCCTGTGCTCAGAACCTTTATGGAGTAAATGTGGGAGGCCATTTAGACCAATAAAATATAGCATGCTTGAGGGGGAGACTCTAAATTTTTTAATTTCTTCCTCTGAGAATTCAGGGGGGCGGGGGCGGGGGCGGAGAAAAAGAAATTATAAACCCTCCCTTAAAATGATTTAGTGCCAAAGAGCAAATCCTGGAAAAACTTTTGTTTTAATTTTTTAAAAACATCCTAGATATGTAGGACAAATATAGATGTAATGACTATTTTCAGAATCTCTTTACACTCTGCTTGGAATTCAAGTTTTCACACTGTCTCTGAATTATGAAGGGCTGGAATCTGCTCTTTTATCATTGTACAGGCAATTTTTTCCCTAATGTTGCTCCTTGGTGCCTTGCACGGCTGGCATAATGGCAAGAGATATCTAGCGTCACCCTGGGAACCGGTCCTCTAAGGTACCTGATGTCTCCCGGCACAAAGATGCAAATGCAGCATTTGTTGGCCTCCACATTTGAGGTAGTTTGAGACCTAGGTCTCTTCTATAGGGAGCTGCACTGCTAAGCTAAAGCCATTATTCTGACAGTTCTAATCCACCAGTGACTCCTTGGGAGAAAGATGGGCAGTCTCCCCCCATGAGCATTACTGTCTTGGAAACCCAGTAGAGGGTCATTTCTGAGTCAGTTCCAACTCCTTGACAATGAGTGAGTTTTGTTTGTTTTCCAGAATTGGTCTGAAAAGTAAACCTAAAGATTAATTTCCAAATCCCATACCCACTTATCTCTAGCAAGTATATTGAGTATGGTCATTTCAGTGAGTTAAAATGCTAGTAAAAGGTACAATAGGAATTTATGAAAAGCTTGTTTATTGTGTCCTTGAAATACAGGAGGGGGGAGAAAAGGCTATATTTTCATAACTGAGTCTTCTGTCTGCATTAGTTTTGTTTTCAAAAAACCCAGATGTGCCCATTCAAACTACAAACCCAGGACTTGAACAATGCTGTAATAAGGAAACTTTCCATTATTAGGAAAACCTTCTACTTTCTTCTCTCCTTGTCTGCTACCACCTTCCAACTCTTTTTATAATGTGCTCCTTGAAAATAAAACCGGTGTTGCTATATGCCATTGAGTTGGAACCACCTCATAGCTGAACCTCCACCAGAGTTTCAGGAGCAAGAAATCACAAGGGAGGAGACTGCCCATCTTTCTATCGCAAAGTGGCTGGTGGGTTCAAACTGCGTGCCTTTCAGATTGCAGTGCAGCTTCTTACCACTAGGCCAAGACGATTCCTTCAAAATAAGCCTAAAATAATTTCATTACAGATTACTCCTAACCCCCCACCCCCAAATCGGCTGGTTCAAAATATAGAAATGCCTTATTTTGTTCTCGAATCAGCATTTTTGGTCAAGGTTTGGGCATGCCTTGATGTCATTCGACTTCAGCTGGGACCATTTTCAGGCTAGGGGTGCTAGAATCATCTGATGGCTGGTTATACGTGGGCTTTGCAATTGATGATGGCTCTTGGCAGAGGTCTTTCACTAGAGCAGTCAACCACAATGCTTACATACCAAGCCCTGTGACCTGGGCTTCCTCAGCACATGGTGTGTGAGCATTGGGGGAAAAATAGTCACATAGAAGCTACATCCCTGTTGTCACCGAGCCATGATAGTCATATAACATCACTTTCACACTGATGCTTACAGCCATCATCATATGTATTCAGTCCATTTCCAGGGCAGGTGCAGAATCATCTTACAAAGAAAAGAAAAGTGACCTTGTCAGAAAAGTATGTGAAAGGGAGCTACTGCGGCAGCGTGTTAGAAAGATTCAACATGGCGCACACCTGCAGCAAACTTCCTTTTCCATCTTCTTTGGTATCTGGTATCACTACTCCCACCCTCGGTCTCCACCCATCATGTTCTAAGACAATTCTACATTCTTTAACCTTTCTCATTAGCTGTTTTTCCCAAAGGGGATCCAAGGCCTTATTCCTCAGAGTCCTAGGTTGCTATCTGGAGACTGGATTTGGGAGAAATCACAGTGGCCACAGTATCAGCCTTACTTTGTTCCTCCTGATGGGCTTGTCTGGAGCTCTTCACACCCAAAGGCAATGCCAAGTTCTTACTTGGAAGGGTGGTCATTGATTTATATCATGAATGGGCATTTGACTTGAGATTAAAACTAGTGAATTAGCAGTGAAAGAAGAATACATCAGACATGTCAAAAGGAGCAAAGATGTCCTGAGAGGTGGCTTGAAATATTGAAGGGAGAGACACACGGGGGGAGGGGGGGGAAATAATCACAATTTCATATCCTAACCATGACTTCCCATGATCCTTCTAATCCACATATACTCACACGGTGTGGCTTAAGGTAATGATTGATGGCTTTTTGCTTTTAAAAACAAATTACCATCAGAATTAGCCTTAAATATCATTTATCCTCTGGAGACCTCAAGTGGGAGCATGTTTTGCCCAGGATCACTAGCTAGATAACAAAGGAACCTGCTTTTGAATCTTGGCTGTCTAATTTCATTGTTAATATTAAGTTCTTTCCTATATGTTGATGTGGGTGGGAAGTAGCACAATAATTGAAGTTACTAAGATTTTGGGAGAAAGGGGTTAAAAGTGTAAAGGAGACTGGGAGGTAAAGAGCTAAACAAGAGGGCAGGCTGGGACCCTGAAGTCCAGTTTCTCTCTTTGATATGTTACTCGATCCTGGGTATTTTCCCCATTCTCTGGCTCCTGTAACATCTATTCATATCCTTCCTATTGGACATCTGAACTATTTCTCTCTCTTTAGATTGAAGGATAGCAGTTGGCATGTGTAGTTATAATGAGCTCAGGTGAACGAGACGTTTTATTTGAAAGGTGTTTGGAAGGCAAGGTCATTGTCACAACATGCAGCACCACGATGCAGGGCAGCCTATAATGTCAGACCGAATAATACAGACTTGACAGACACAACAGACATGAGCACGCCGGGACAAAAGCAGAACGAACCTTTTCTCAGGATGCTGTCTAATCAGATTCAGGCATGCGTGCAGCCGCCGCTCGTGAAGGATGACCACCTCGTTGGGCAACGATGATTAAAATTGGATTCTTGCTTTCAGAAGAGGTCAGAATTAGAATTCTGAAGCGCATTATCTTCTTCCCCCAACAGCCATGTCATTTTATCAGAGATTGTGTTGTCGAGAAATCCCCCTGAACCTTTTGTTCTTCCTGGCCTCTAATCCGTGTTCAAGTTTGCAGCAAAGCCGGGTAACCAGGCCTAGCCGGGGACACGAGAGACAATTAACACCTACCTCTTGGAACACTGGTGCCAATTAATAAGATAGTGTGCTGCAGCTGGGTGTGTTTTTATGTTTTCCACAACCAGGCTTGATTAAAGCTGGCTTTGGTGGCATCCTCTGATTCCACCCAGTGTTGGTTGTTTTAAGAGATAGGTACCCTAACTCCATCTATCACCTCACAGAGAACAACTCCGCAGCCCTTTCCTGAAACGTGCCCGGGACGGACTGATGTTTCTCTGTGACGAGTCAAACAAGCATAGCAAGGTCGTCCATAAAAGCTTGCTCGAGGAGAATTTGGCTTTTCAGATCAAATATATTTGTCCCACCCCTGGCTCTGCCTTCTCATCAAAGTCAGAGGTGATTTTAGAGAGGTGGCCACCCAGCCATCCAGGTGCTCCGTGTCTGCTCGCTCTCTGTGGGCATGAAAACAAAGCCCTGATGTGTGACCGTGTCCCCATCGTGGCAGCTGACCTCAGCTTATCACAGAACCAGGCCCTCAGCTTTGATCCCTCCCTATAAAACCATCTGAAAAAGTACCACAGGCCCACTAATGGCTTTTGCTGTTTTCCTAATCACTTTTCATATATTTCCCCAACAGTTTTTATAGATGTTAAAATCACAACCTGGTCTTGTCAGTCAAAAGTAAAAATTCCCAAAAGGGAACAAGCATGCTGATTATTTTTTTTTAAAAAAAAATGTATAGACTACAAAGTCATAGCTTTTTATTCAGATTTTTATCTTAACAGCATGACCTTATTTAAAACATACCCCCACATACACCACACACGTGCTCTACCCGCCACACTCCCATGTTATACACACACCCCCATATGCAGACATACATACCACACACAAACACATCGCCTATACACGCTTATAAGCAAGATCTCAGAATAGTAAATTATTTTCTCTTCCTTCAAAACTACCACTGTCTGAAAAAACAAACAAACAAACAAAAAAAACCCCCAAGCCACTCCCACCATGAAGAAATTAATGATATTCTGGAACTCTTATTTCCTGTCATAAATGCCAGTGTGTGTGTGTATGTATGTGTGTGTGCATATGTGTCTCTTTTTCTCCACTTTGATCCCCTTTTATGTGTATCCTTTTGATTAAGTGTGAACTCGAGGGTTAGTAATAATTTTAAAATCTTTAAATCAGATACATTTACGGGGAGAAAAAGAATAATAGATTAGGTGGTTAGAGGTTCTTGGAATTGCCATTTGAATAAGGGGGTATATTTTATGGGCTAGAAAGCTTACTGCAAATACAAACCCATTCCCTGACGTTGTCAAAATTTTAGGATTAAACAATGATGTACTTTGTAATTTGGGCAGTGGCCTGTCACTTAGATAGCTATCTGCAAATGCTACTAATGTTATTATGGATAAAAACTGCCTCATTATCATGTAACGTGTGAAAAAGAAATGAACTCACATATCACCTGCATCCATGCCTCTCTCCCTGTGTCATCCCTGTCTGTTTATGATGTAGTTCAGTTCCCAGGAGACACGAATGCCCCTGAAAATTGACAGTCACATTCCATTACAACATATTTTTTCCCCTGTTTAATAACACAGTATAGGTAATGACTTACACTCCTAAAGGGCCTCCTGCCTGTGACAACTGAACTTAAGTAATTGAGAATACCCTGCAATTGGGTGGTGACTACTTTTATGGCTCAGGCAAGAGTTAAGCAAGAGTCTATCTGGAGAGACTTTTCCTCATACTGTTCCATGTCTGTCTTGCATGTGTAATTTGTGCTTCTTCCATTACCTTGTTCTGGAATAGGACAAAGAAGGGTGTGTTTTTTGCTGGTAGACTAAGTTCCACAGAGATGCAGGGCCTTTTGCTCCTTATCACTTCTGTATTTCTAGTACCTCGATCAGTTCTTGACAGACAGTGGGCTTGCTCAATCTTTACGTCCATTAACTGGTGGCATGTCACTCAGGAAGTCAGTCTTCAGTCTTGAGCTTCCACGCATCAGTACCACAGCATTCAACCTCCCTAAAGCCCTTTCAAACCAGCATTATTTATTTGGTAGAGGTGCTATTTCCTTTCCACTTCCTGGTGTCCTTAACTAGGAGCCCTTGAGGTCCCCTCCATAAACATTGACATCCATCCTCCTAACCTGATGTGGCTCAGTTACAACTTGACTAGGTCTCCCACACGTAGCCTCATGTGTTGGTTTCCAGTGGACCCTGAGCTGAGTCTGAGGCTTTTTGAGAGAGAAGAATCCATGGCCAAGTGGAGTTCTCCTACAGGCCATCAACAATATCCCAGAATAAACCCTGGGCTGTCTCTTACGTCAAAATAAACACCCTATCAGATGTCCTTATACACCTATCATTTTTTTTGTCACCTTTGTTAGGATTACATGAAATGATATATGTAAATCATCTGGCACAATGTTTACCATAAATTTACCATCAATTTAGGAATTGATAGTTTGATCATTTTTTTTAATGAGTGGAACTTTGCAATAACTCTTTTTAAATGTATGAGTTATTTAAAAAAATGAGTTCGTAACTATTTTTCAGGTCTGTGAAAAAATAAAGACACTCAGTGGGCTGGATTAGCACAGTGGCTGTAGCACGCCAGACATTATTAAAATGGTGTGGAATTGGGCAATGTTTCATTCTGTGTACATAGGATCCCTGTGAGTCAGTGTCAGTTTGACAGCACTTAGCAACAACAACAACAGCAACAACCATGTCACACATCTAACCCCTGAGTAGCCGTGGACTTGCCAGGGAGTCTAACCTTACTTCAAGTATTCGCTTTGACATTGACTTCCTCTGTGAATTTGAGTGAATGACTCAACATCTCTGAACTTTATCTTCCTATGTAAAATTGAGGTCATAATTGAAAATTAAGGGAGATAATGTCTGTGTTCATAGTATCAACAATAAAGCCCTATGCAAATTTCTTTTTCTTTTATACAAATGTGTAAGGCTTGAGTAGCCTATATATTGCTCTTCTAATAAAACCCCCTCATTGCTGTTGAGTCAGAATCAACTCATAGCTGACTCTCCAGCAGGTATTTTGATGCTGTAAAACACATGGAAGGAAATTGCCCACCTTTCTCTCATAGGACCACTGGTGGATTTGAACCACCAGAGTCATTGCCTTTGGATGAGCAGCACAATTCCTTATGGACTATGCCTTCAGATCTTCCTATAGGTGAATGATAGAACTGAGATTTCAGAGATCATTGGCACACGCCTAAGACACTAACTTCCATTTCCTTAAGGACAACTGTTACTAATGCTGAGGAAGTCTTTGAAAAACCCTAAGCCTTCACATTTTATGAGTATCAGACAAGATCTGTGGGTTTCCTTATGGTTTCTGCAGTCAGGGGCTGGTACAGAAGTATGCTTTGCACACCATAAAAAATCCAATCAACTAGAGAAGGGCAAAATTCTTTTGTTGGCTTGCATCTGAGATATGTTTTTTAAATTGCAGAACAAACTTTAAATTGGCTTCCATTTCCCCTGATGAGCAATATAACATGTAGACTGCAAGAAGACCTGACACGTCTTTATTCTTGCAAGGGTGGTCAAATTTTCTGGGTCACAAAACAAGCAGTAGAGGAAGAAATGAAGGTACATGCAAGACTCCTAAAATAAATACTCCACTGTGGTAATTATCAGAAGACTTGGATGAAATCGCCAGCCCCAGGAGCTGGGGCCATCCGTCCCTCTGGTGTCCCTTGTTTCTTTTGTCCCGTGTTGCTTGTGTAACATGCTAAGCTGGAGTAGCTTTGCTCCACATTTCCCAAAGTACTTGGAAATGCTGAATGGCAATTATAAAACAATGCCTTCGGCTCTGTGGGCTCCAAGAATATTATTCTAGCCAAAGGCCAAATCAAGTGAGTGTTCCTTAAAACAAATGACTGTCAGAGGAGAATAGGAGCAGGGGATTTGAATGATCACAGGTGCCACGCAAGCATTTCATTCCGGTTATCAGTCAAGGCGTCTTTTGGATTTTGTGACTGTCCCTCATGTGTGTGATCTCATCCCCCTTCTCCAGGAGATTATGGTTCCGTTCAGGAGAGCAGACTCACAGGGTATTTAAGTCATAGAATTTTAAATAAAAGATGTATAATGTTGATTCTAGAATTTCAGATGAGGAAAATTACCATAAGCTGGAGTGTCCACAGAATGACTTCATGTAGGATGGGCAACTGGCATGAGCTTTCTGAGATAAAAGGGGCTACAGCCCTGACAGGGAGCTCTGGAAGTGTCGGCTATTAGGGAGTTCACTGCAAACCTAAAGGCCGCCCCTCTTGGAGGTTCAAATCCAGCAGTGACTGCCATGGGAGGAAGAGGGGGCGTCTCCTCCTGTGTCATTTACAGATGCAGAAAACCAATGGAGAGTCAACTTGGCTAGCAATGAAAGGAGAGAGAGACTCCACTGATAGCTGCTTTTTTCTATCCAGTCTTTTAGGTGTCATTTGACCTATGCAGAATTTTCACTCTGGGGAACTAAGGAAAAGAGAGGTAAATGCAACATGCCCATATTGCTACATGGATTGAGTCCTAGCCTGTCTGATTGCAAGGTCAGAGCTCTCACCTAGACAGTGTGTCGCTGCTCTCTGTGTCAGAGTTGAATGAATGTCCTCCACAAGGTTTACGATGCTTGGTTTCCTGGAATTGGATTGCCACGCCCCTCTATACTACTTACTCCAGGGGAATTGAACCTTCAGCTTCTGGGTTAGCAGCCACGTATGTTAATTGTTTATACCACCCAGTGTGCTGCCTTTGGTAAGAGAGAGTAGAACTGTCCATAGAGTTACAAGACTATGAATCTTTACAGAAACGGTCTTCCTCAGTCTTCTCCAGAGGAAAGCCTGGTGTTCCATCATTGCTGCTTAACTGTTTTCATTACCATTTTACCCCCCTTAGCACTCAAGACACTCCATGGATGTTTCCTTCTGTCCTTCGGCCTTATACAGAGGCAGGTGAGAAAAGGCCATACCCTTAAAAAAACCTCCAATAATGAATGACTTTTTGCTTCTTTCAGAGTGAAGCCAAAAGCATGTATATCAGAGTGAAGATCTAGAGGAAGTGAAAAGTAGGTTAAGATGTTGAGACAGGGACCTTAAGAGAAGGAGGCAAGGAACCTCCTCCTCACCTCCTGGCCATCTGTGTGGTCCTCGCTGTTTCCTGTGCTCTTCCTTCCTCTTTATTTCCTGACGTTCTTTCTCCTTCTTCTCTTCCACGGCATTCAAAAGACCTGTCCACCTCCTCCTCCTTCTCTGACGAGTTCGCCTGCACTGAATGCTTATCTTCCTAACACCTTCTGGATGTGGGTGGCCCATAAAGTTCACTTCTTGGCTCTCTGTCTCCTTACCCTTTACCTCCCACCCAACTCAGCAGCCTTCTCTGTGTGGCTACTTCTCAAAACCTTAGCTTCTCTGGGCTGGACGTGATTCCTTCTGTGGACACCAGTCATCTATCTTCCGGACCATCAGCCCCCTCAGACTCAGTCAGTTGAAAATGAATCTGCAGCCCACTGCAAACCACACATCCCACTGGTTTTTCATTTACAAGACCATTTTCCTTAGAATGCTTTTTCATCTCTTTCACTTCCTGAGGGACGCTGCACATGTATAAAAGTTAGTCTCTGTATTTGAGCCTCCTCCTTGAGCGGTGAAACGTTTCCTCCAAGAGGGTTTATGGCCGACAGCTGCAGTCAGTGTGCAAGTGTTCCGGGGTCATATCCTCAACCACCCTCCTGCCCCACCCCAGTCTCCGAGGCTCTTTGCCAAAGGGAAGGAGATGTGCCATGTCTGCATAGGTCAGATCTGGCTGGAGATGGCGTTTAAATGCTAACAGTTATTGTGCTGCAGTAAAAAGAGGGAAAAGCTGTAAGGAAGGAAGTAGAATTTGACCATCCATGGCAGTTGGCAGAAAGGATGCCCATTAGAAAAGCATCTACCGTTCACACTTAAGTTCTGATTCAGCATGTTAAGGAGCTGGGAAACATATGAAAAGGAATGGCTCATGTTTTTCCATCTGCACACATGTGCTCTGCTGGTGTTAAAGTATCATTGCTAGAGTCTCTCATTCCATATGTACACACAGAAAAAGATTCGCAGCACTTTTAAAAAATTATTATTAAAACCAGCTGAGCAAATTCATAGGGCATTGCAGCAGAACAAGTGAAATGTAAACTCACATTCTGTGGAATTAGAAATGCCTTTAACACGTAGACTACTTCATGTGAAATGGATTCCTTTAGCAGCGCTGCGCCTTCAAGTCATTGTTTCCTACAGTCACCTTTAAGGGAGAAAATAGTAAATGGCTTGAGAAAAAGGCTTTACATTTTATCCTGAAATTTGCACTGAAGTAATCATTGTCCGATAGGCACATAGTTCACCTTCTCAGGTAAGATGATCTGGTCAAAGAGAGAGAATGAAGCTGTCCTTTTTGTCATATGGTTTGTGTACAACTTGGAAATATAGCAGGTTTATCTGCCTTCAGAAATGAGCCAAAGACATTACTGAAGTGGGAGACTAGGAATCCCATCGGTGGGTCTTCCAGTATCCATGTGATGAATGCATCTGGATTACAGTTTATCATCCACTTTTGCTTTGCTAATGAGCCATGACTTACCTTAATGAGGATCAAATGCAAAGCTAGTTCAAAAACACTACTCCACTCCGGCTATGAAAGGAATTCACCAAATATGTACTGAGCATCAATTATGTGCCAAACACATGTTAGACTTTCAGAATGAACTAAAGACCAAAACAAAGGTACCAGCCCAAATTAGAAGAATATCTTGTACTTTAATCTTAGACAAATTTAGTACTTGCTGCTCAAGTATCTTTCTGCGCAGAACACTGTGGGAAGGTATTGTTGAACTATTAAAGGCAGGAGGGCAAGATCTTTGCCATTGAGGAGCTAATGACACTAGGCTTAGAGTTGAGTTTAAAGCTTCTTTTGAGCATCAGCAGTGTTTCTTCTGCATGACAGGGCTGAGGACAGAGAGAGGGGCTGGCAAGAGCCTTGCACAGAGGTTCCCCAGCCAGAAAGAATGTTCCACATCCTTTACCCTTCTTAATTTTCAGTGTATTCTTTTACATAGACCCCTATCCCTTGGCATCTGCCATTGATTATTCAATTGCTATCATCACCTCTTCTCCAGCTCTGATTTGACTATTTTTCTAGGACTCTGGGCACTGTTTGGTCTCTCACTGGAATTTATCCTTGAACGTAATCTGGTTTTTGTTTTCTTATGCCTGTTTCTTCACTGAACACCCAAAAAGCATACTATAAAGTCTTTATGTGCACATATTTTTAATTGATTCTTTAAAAAAATATTTGGGGGCACCAAATATGTACAGATATTTTACTGAAGCAACAGTTCTAGAAATGCCCAAATGGATTGCAGAGTAGTGTGTGAGGGTTAGAAAAATAAGCCATCAATTAAATATAATACAATTTGAGAATGTGGTATCTACCAACCTTTGGTGTCATGGGAATACAAAAAAAAAAAGAAGCAGCTCCTTTGACTGGCAGAGTCTTGAAGGATGAGGGACAGACAGGCAGAGAAGCAAGAACTGGCTGAGTGTGAAGAAGTAAACATGTACATCATAAGGCAGTATGTCATCGTTAGACAATTATAACAGACAATCAATAGGGTCATTCTCCTTGATGCACAGACAATCCAACAGCCCGACTCACTCTCCCCTCCAGTGGCTTTTACCCTGGAACCATTTCTGTCCCCACCATCAGGGACAGTAGGAAAGGATGAGGAGGATGAAAGGGAGAAAAAGAGAGAGGGTAGGAAAATAGAGGGCAAAGCAAAGTCCACTTTCACTCCCTCACAAGTAATAAACAAAGTCCCAGTCACGTACAGAAGCCACACTCCTCCTTTTTTTTGTCAGCCTTTCTCTGCAGAGCTTTCAGGGAGGCTGCACTGTAGCCAAGGTGGTTTATGCATCAGCATCTGGCATCCCTGTGAAGTGAAGGGGCCTGCACTCGCCTGGCTTAGCTTCCTATAAGGATGTGCACTGGAAGCTCTGGTGGAGTGGTCCTCCTCCTTTGGGAGCCGCACTGCTCACCCAAATGCTATGCTTCTCTGGCAGTTCAAAGCCACCAGTGACTCTGAGGACGACGCTGACCAGTCCTCTCCCGTGCAATTTAATACCTCCGACACTAGATGGTGGATCAGCTAGGAGTGGATTCTAACCCTATGGCAATGAGTTCAGCTCAGTTCTCTAAAAGGCTTCCCCAGAAAGCAAACTGTGTTTGTGACAAGACTGAATAAGAATCCAACTTCATGTGCTTTTCACTGGAATGATAAAAACTATCATACGAAGGCACATAACAACAACAACTGTCACTCCAGTGGGAATGATTAATTGATTAGCCATAATCGAGGTCTTTGATTAGTGTTTAAAAATGAATTGTTACTTACTTAGCAACTCAGTTTGTTAGAAAAATCTTTTCTAGTATCTCATAGACAGGAGAAATGATGAAAGTCAATGCCTGGCTTGTTAAAAGCTTGGCGAACACGAGCCAGTGGGTACTGGAATGTGGCACTTCGGCACAGAGTGAGGTCTGCACTGTGAACCCTGAGCCCACGCCAGCAGAAAAGAACTGTGTGATGCTGAGGTAGTTCACATTCCCTTAAACCAAGTGCTCCCGACTCTGGAGACCAAGAGCCACTGCCCTTGTAGCCCACTGCTTTTACACAGTGCTAGAGATGCCGCTACAATGTGCGTGTTAGGTAACTGTGACAGGAAGGTTTTACTGTTCTCTGTCACTCCTCCTTCCTCCATTGCTGTCGTTAAGACAAAGAAAGGATGTGAATTGGACTTTACACAGGAATTGCCATGAAGTTCAATATTGCTAGCTCATTTTAGTGTTACTGCTAGCCTTTCAGATGTGTTGTTCATCGGGTCACTGTGAGTCATACTCAACTCGATAGCACCCACCAGCAAGAGGCCTTTGGGGAGTTCTGATAGTGTAGCACATAGGGAGCTGGGCTGCTAATCCAAAGACTTCACCTCTTTAGTGGTTCTAAGCCATCTGTAGCTCAGCAGGAGACAGGTGGGCAATCTCCTCCTGTGTGCTTTACAGCTTCAGAATCCCTACTGAAGGGTGTGCCGGAAGTTAGCTCCAACACATGGCAATGAACTGAGTTGAATATTAGCCTGTAAAGAAAGAGTGAAGGGTTGGTCATCATTTGAAAGCAAGTTGTTGTTTGTTCTGAAGGATGCAAACAGGTAACTAACTGCCCACTGGTGTCCTCATCAAGACCCGCTTTACAAAGCAAGAGCTGTAGCCTCTGCCGCTGGGCTGCCTGTCCCCAGAACGTCAGGTGGAAAGCCACAGCCTTGGAGAAAGTGGAGGTGGGGCAGGTTTGCCACAGGCAGGCAGAGGGAAAGAGAACAGGTCTTTGTCTCAGATACATGCTTCCTGCCTTTTATAAACCAGGCTACTGGGCTGAGACGCACAGCTTGCCTGGCACACTGTCCCCTCCTTTTAAAGTCCAGGTGTGTTACCATTGATTGACATTTGGAAACTGTCTGTGTGGTTCATACAGAGAAACTATTCCCTCCAAGGGAGAGCATTAGCTCTTTCAGGCCTTCAATCAGTCTAAGAACAATACAGCTGGAAGGAATCTTAGAGAAACTTAAGCCCAGCTCTCACACAATGTAAAATAAAGACGTCCAGAAATGCAAAGTGACTTGCTGAATATTGCATTCAGCTAATTTATGGTAGATCACTAATAATAAATAAACCCAACATTAAACTACTGGAAGCTCAAACCCCAGAGCAATATCATAGCACCCAAGTAACACTGATGAGCTGCTGATGTTTGGGGAAAAATAAGCCCCTGACCAAACAACACACCGTCCTAACACAGATGTCCTCATATTCCATCTTTATGAACCTCATCCCCTCCTCTCCCTGATTATTTTGTTACCAAAGATCCGGTGATTTTCAGAATCCCATGTTATCTCACAGGACCATTAGTAGTTCTGAGCCCCCTAGTCTGGGTAATAGGCCCAAATAGACCTCTTTAGGGAAGAATTACTCAACATGCGAGACAGGGCTTGTTTACCTCCCTGCACTTTCTAGAATTGCAGATCCTGAGATTTGTGCTCCAACAAGATCTAGAATAGAAGCAAGAATGTGAATTTTGTAGTAAGCTCCAAGGAAATGTTTAAGCCCCTGAAAGCCAGAGAATCGTGGCCCCAGGCTGCTTGCATTCCATCGTTGCTGAGTACTCTCATCCCTGTGATGAGATGATCGCAAAGACAGAGAATAAATTAATAGACAGACAGGTGACAGAGAGAGTCTTAATATAGTTAAATAGTATCCACATATTCAGCCATCAGTAACTGAAGGCTTTTTTTAATCAGCAGACTCTGTAATAGAAATAATAAAAATGGAGCACCTGCTATATTTTGAACGAATTGCTTTCATATGTTCACTCATCTGATTCTTAGAACTTTATGTGTTGCTGCTATTCCATTGATTGAACAGAAGAGTAAACCCAAGCGCAGTGACGTTAGGAAATTGATCACGGTTACAGAAGCCATAAGAGGTAGAGATAAAATATGAGTCCAAATAATTGGCTCCAGGGTCCATGATCCTCATCACCATGCTAAACAGCAGGTGCAAATGGAAAGGTATGGGGTTTGGTTACCTCTGTGGCTCTCCTAGTTCCTGTCCTGAGAGTTCAGACTAGTTAGCAAATGGAACTTCAGATATAGACACAGGTAGTTACATGATGGCTAGTTACTTGCCACTATAGGAGAATGCTCTGAGGTCACAGAAGTCGAGAACTGCCTCAAGGTGAGAACAAACACTCGAAGAACAATCTGTAGCTCTGTGAGGGCACGTCTCTGTCTGTTTGGGCTTCCTCTGCAGTGTTTTTCAAATAAACTCAGCGCCCTTAAATCCATTTCAACTTATAGTAACCATTTCCTGCGCCCTATCACATTTCTGAGGTTGTAAATTAGCAGCAGGGGACTGTCCAGCTTTGTCCTTCCAGATGGCTCAAGCAACTGAGATGCACAACCTTTCTGTTAGGAACACAGCATGCTACACACAACACCACAGGAGCTCCTTGTTTTACAAGTATTCAATATGAAAAGTAATTCTTCCTTCCCAAATATTTCTTTTAGTGCCGTTGGTCTTTGATTCCTATGAAGGAAATGGCAAAGCCCTGATTCCTGGCTTGGAAGAGTTAATGCTGTAAGAAAGCACAGCGTCTCAGTATGAACCTTAGGGTCACTTTGCAAATGTCAGTGAGTAAATGAACGAGTGAACAAAGTGGTTCATTTCCAATGGTGTTGAAAGATGTGTATGTGTGTGCGTGTGTGTGTGAGAGAGAGAGACAAATGAGAGTGCAGGTAGCCTAAACCAAAAAATCCAATCTCTCTGATGGTGACTCCTCACAGCCCTGCACCTGTTTCCCATGGCTGTACATTTCTGCAGACAGACAGCCCGTCTTTATCCTGCAGAGCGCCGAGTGCATTCACCACCGACCTTTCCTGTAGCAGCTCCACACACAACCCACAACGCCACCAGGGCCACTTGTGCACAATGCAGAGGGGTAAAAATAGCTTATTCTGGGAAGAGATTCAATGTGACGAGAGCAAAGTGTGCCCAGGAGGGTGGAAGTGGGAGTGCAATGAGGAGGAGGGAGAAGAGCTGGGTACGTGAAAGGTCTTCTGTGCCAGGCAGGAGAATGGTACAGAGATCATTGCGCAGGGAGGTGGCATTAGCAGATCACTTTTGTAGGACAACAACTCTGCTGGCCAGTGTTAGAGACACTATAAAGTATAGAATCTGGAGGGAGGAGAGGCCGCTGGGAGAAAGGTCAGCTAGGAAGATAAGAAATTGATGTAATAAGATAAGAAATTTCAAACACTTGGACAAGGGGCACAAATGGTAAAATAAGAGGCTGTTATGAAAGATGTATCCGAGGTGGGGCACACAGGGGTAGTGATCAAGTTAATATAGCCCTGGCGGCATGTCTGTAGCCTGTTGAGCTGTTAACCAGAAAGTCAAGCATCTCCTGTGCTTCAGCTCCACTGAGGAAGAAAGATGGGCACCTTCCTTCAGTTAGATTTACAATGGAGGCTTGTTATAGACCAGAACGGACTCAAGGGCAGCGCCTGAAAAGAATACTCAATTATGAAGACAGTCAAACAAAACCAAACTATTGCCAATGATTCCTACTCAGGATGTGTCATGGACTTACTGTGGTTTGCAAAGCTATAAATGTCAACAGGAGCGGAATCCCCCGTCTTTCTCCTGCCAAGCTGAGCAGGTAGTGAGTTTGAACTGCTCACCTATTTTGGTTAGGAGCCTGACACATAGCTCACTACAGGATCATGGTCGTTAACTAAAATAAAGAATCCAAAAAGGGGGAGTTTGGGACAGAGAGAATTGAAGAGTTTCATTTTAAGCAGGCTAGGTTTGAGGCTTCTGTCCATTCTTACAATGAAGACAAATCCCCAGGAGGTGGTTTTGGAGACTCAGTGGTGATGCAGCGGTGGATTCCCCACCTTCCATGTGGGAGACCCAGTTTCTATTCTGAGCCAGTGCTCTCTTTGGACAGCTGCTCTCCATTGTCAGGGGAGACTTGCATGTTGCCGTGATGCTGAAGAGCTTTCAGCTCATCTGCCAGACTAAGACTAGGAAGAAAAGTCTAGCGATTTACCGCCAAAAATCAGTCCACGGAAACCCTAGAGATCACCGCAGTTGCAGCCAATCCCAAGGAGGGTGGAGGACAGAGCAGTGTTAGGGCTGCTGTTCGTGAGGTCAAGTTGTTGAACTGACCCTATAAACGTTAACAGCATTATCAAGATGGCTGTGGTGTGCATTTGAGAATGGACTACGGGATGTGGGAGCAGAGAACATCTCTTAGGAAGAATGTATAAAGTGAGAGGAGGAAAGGATTAAGAACAACTTCATGAAACATAGCAGTCAGGCCACAAGTGGTCAATGAGGTAACCCCGAATAGTAAAATATGCTGTGATCTCATATCTTACCGGCCTGATGAAGAGCCACTTCATTCAGAACTTTTGTATTTGTTTGTTTGCCTTTTTAGCCGAATAAACATCTTCTTCAAAACTCTAGACACAATTTTTGACTCATGTACTTTTAACTTGTTAGTTAAATTTGTGTCTTCTAGACTGCAACAGTTCCATGATACATCTTCAAGGATATGAACATGTACAGCTAAGCACAATTGATAACAGTGCATCTAAATTCCAAAATCAATCTCCACAATAGTCTACATATTTCCTATTGTCAAAGGGGCTCTTTAGAGTAGTGAGAGAAGATCTTCACCCTGAAACCTACAGCGTCCATCTTCAGCAGGAAGTAGCTAAGAGAATACGCCATCCCCTTTTCCTTATGAATCAGGGGGAAGTCTCTCTCAGGGAGGAGTGCTAGGGAATGGCAAAGGACACACTGACAAAGGAGATTAATCAGAACTGGCTTTGACAAGCACTGTGGCAATTGGATAATTAAAACAGACTTTCAGGGGGAAGAGGAACGAACTAGGGGGGAAGGTAGAGAAAATAGTGCAACAATGAATGAGTGGAAACCCAAAATCTCTGAAATGTTCATTAAAATTAATAAAATTTAATTAAAAAAACCCTAAAAAACCAAAACAAAACAAAAAACAACCTCTAGACAGTTCACTGTGACCCAGGCTGACACTCAGCACAAATTGTGCCTTTGTATGAGTTGTTTTGGATACCAGCTCTCCTTCACCTGTGAAAATATAGATGACATCTTCTCTCCAGTAAATGCTACAGAAATCAAGAATACAAAATTTGCCACCAAGATTCCACTTTTCATGTTATTGTTATTATGTGCCATTGAGTTGCCTGCGATCCTATATGTGCAGCAGCAGCAGCTCTGAACCCTGGCCTGTCCTGAGCTTCTCTCACTGACTCCAGCACACCTACCCCAATTGCCCCAGTTACTGTATCTATCCATGTCATCTCGGGTCTTCACCTCCTGAGCTGTTTCTCCACCCTTCTGAGCATGATATCCTTCTTCAAGGACTGGTCCCTCCTGGCCACACGACCAAAGTAAATGAGACAAAGTTTCAAAATCCTAGCTTCCAAGGAGAAACTTGGTTTCACCCTCTCCAAGACAGACCTATTTCTTCTTTTGGTGGTCCATGGTATGTGCAAGACTCTTCTCTAGCACCACAACTCAAAGGCATCAATTCTTCTTCTGTCATCTTTGGTCATTGTATGCATAGCAAGTAATTGCAAAGACCACAGCCTAGATTAGGCTCACCTTAGTCTCTAGATGGACATCATTGCTTCTCGGTACTCTGGAGAGGTCCCTGACAGCAGATTTACATACTGCAATTCATCTTTTGATTTCCTGACTGCTGATGCTAAGAGTATTGATTGTGGAGCCAAGCAAGCTGTAATTGTTAACAACCTCAATCCCTTCTGTATTTATCATGGTGCTGCTAGTTGGCCTAGTGGTGAGAATCTTTGTCTTCTTGATGTTGAACTTCAATCCATATTGAAGACTATATAGTCCTTGACCTTCTGCAGCAAGTGTTTCAGGTCCTCCTCAGTTTCTGCAAGCAAGATTGTGTCATATGCATAACATAGGTTGTTGATATGCAAACCAAATACTCCTATGGTGGATGGTTAGGGAATGTTTTAAAAAAGTCACCAATTGTAAGTGTATTATCAATACTGATTCTTCCTCCTCTGCTGTGTAAAAAACTCCTGCCAGAATGAATGTGCTCCTCCAGAGAAGCAGAGAACAAGAAGAAAAACCTGTTTGATTTAGGTAAAGGAAACATTTTATTTTGAAATCACCTATAGAGCTGTTTTATCATGTATCTTTTAACTGAATTCAATTTGATATTGTTTGCTGTAAAAGCGACTCACTCAGTTGGGGGAGGGTTAAGCTAGAGTGGTTTTGTAGCTTTAGTGGGGGTTTCCCTCGGGCTCCCCAAATCTTGCTCAGTGTGTGTGTGTGTGTGTGTGTGTGTGTGTGTCACAGTTCTGTGGGATCAATGCTGACATTCAACTAGAATTGGAAGGAGATGATATTTTACATATAGGGTATTCCCTGTATCCATTAGTCAGTCATTAAGATTTGTATCATCATTGTCTTAGCTATGCATAATACTTGCTCAAATAGCCTGCCCAAGGCTGAGCAATTCAAGGAGCCATAAATACCAGTGCCAAAGAAATACATGGTGGGAAATGTTCAACTTCAATTGATGTCAAAGAAATAGAAATGAAAACAACAATGTGATACTATTTTTCTCCTTTCAAACTGGGTAAAGCTGTTTTTAAAATTACAGTACTCTAAGTTGCCCCCAGGAAAACACAAAATTGAGACTTCCATACTCTGCTGTGAGAATGTAATTACATAGAGCCCCAAAAGGGCAATTTGTTAATGTGTATCAAATGCCTTAACAATGTTGGTAATCTTTGACCTAGCAATTCTTCTCTTCAGCATTTGTCCTAAAGAAACAATCAAATGCTTTGTGATTTTTCAAGTTTTAGAAAGCTCTTTTTTGAAAAAGACAAATATAAGCAAAAATATCTTTATTATAGAATTATTTACGATAGTAAAAACTGGCAATGTCTAAATGTTTATTGGATGACATCCTTTTAATACAAGGCTTTTTTAAAAAAGTTATACTGTAGTATCATTGTTAAAGATTGTCTCAGCAGTGGCATGATCAATATAGCCTATAAAACTATTAGAAATACTATTAATCTCTACTCTAGAGTGAGGGAGCTCTGGTGGCATAGTGGGTAACGAGTTGTGCTGCCAACTCTAAGGCACACAGTTTGAATCCACCAGCTGCTCCACAAGAGAAAGATGGACATTCTCTTCCTATTCAACTTAATAGCATCTGAAAATTCACTTGAGGGCCTGCTATAAGTTCCAACTCAACAGCACAGAACAATAATAACAATCATCATAGACCTAGGGGTCTCTAGT
This sequence comes from Elephantulus edwardii, assembly GCF_000299155.1. Classification (NCBI taxonomy): domain Eukaryota; kingdom Metazoa; phylum Chordata; class Mammalia; order Macroscelidea; family Macroscelididae; genus Elephantulus; species Elephantulus edwardii. The sequence continues at coordinate 16,836,046 of NW_006399806.1, forward strand.
AGCACGAAAGTTAAACATTTGACTGTTAAACTGAAGTCGAGCAGTTAGAAACCATGAGCTGCTTTACAGTAGAAAAGACTTGGCAATGTGCTCCTGTAAAACATACAGCCGGGAAGCCCTATAGAGCCATTTCTACAATGTCACATGGAGTCACTAACACCTGGGCAGCACACACCACCAGCACAGAGCTCCTGTGATAGAAATTGAGGCTGGGACTCAGAATTCTGTATTTTACAAGGCTTCCAAGTGAATCTCTGCTCATTGACGTTTGAGAGTCACTTTAAAGAAAAATGTTACTTGAACAACTATGTCAGTCCAAAGACTAAGGTGCACCGAATCCAGGCCTTGGGCTTCTCAGTTATTTGCTCTGCATCTGTGAGCTGCATAATGACTAAGAATGGCAGAAGAAGTAGTGGTGGTGCTGGAGAAGAGTATTGAACATACCATGGACCGCCAGAGAACAAAGAGTTCAATCTACCATAGAGACGGTAAAACCAGGTCTCTCCTTGGAAGCAAGGATATTGAAACTCCATTTCACATACTTTGGGTGTGTTTTCTGGAGAAGTCAGTCTTTGAAGAAGGACATCATGCATGTAAGGGTAGAAAGTCAGAACAAGAGAGGAAGACTCTGGATGAGATCAACCGATACAGTCACTGTGGTAACAGGGTCATTTGTGTTGGAGACAGTAAGGTTGGCTCAAGATAGGACCAGATTCAGAATCATAGTTCAAAGGGTCACTATGAGTCCTAGTCAACTCAACAGGAGTAACAAAAACACCACTTTATATGTGTGTATGAGTGAGTGTGTGTGTGTGTGTGTGTGTGTGTGTGTGTGTGTGTCTATACATAATTAAACATATTCAATAGAGGAAAAAAAGTTACTTGATAAATGTAATGTGAAAAAATGGCAGGAATGGAGTACTAGAAAATATATAATGACATGAGCACAGTTTATCTGAAAAAAAAAATAGATAGGTATATTCATGCCTAGTTTCGATACTTGGGAGATACTCTTGAAAAGTTGAGCAACATTTACTTATTTCTAGATGATAGGTACACAGGGAGCTCTGGCAGTGCAGAGGACTAAGTGGTGGACTGGAGATCTGAATGAGCCAGCCTCTTCCTGGGAAGAGCATGGCACGATCTACTTCTGGAAATGTTTACAGCCTTGGAAACATTGAAGGGCAGTTCTGCTCTGCCTGCTAATGTCATGTGGGGTGACTTAATTGTGGTGCGCGGGCTTTGTTTTCTTTCTGAAGTTTTCTGTATTTCTCTAAATTATGTATTATTTTGATACTTAAACATGTTTAAAGGTTTTACTATTTTAAAAAACTATTTTTAAAAGTAGCTGGCCCAAACCACCTTTGTTGAACACTTTGATCCTAGATTTTGCAGATGAATTCTGATTGGGCGGAGGTGGGTAGATAAAGAATTTCAAGTTTCCAATGCAATCCAGACTTTCTGGAATCTCTTGGGTTGAATGGATCTCTAAAACCATTGCTCTAGAACAATCTTTAAACTTGTGACCTTAAGCAAAAATCACCCCTTGAAATCACCTCTGAGCAACAACAACAAAAAAGTTTCTTAAAGTTACTTAATTAGTAAATAACATCTATTTTAAGCATTGTGATCTTTTGAAGAATTCTCTGTGTGAGATTGAATTGACAGTAGCAACTGGAGAGGTCAGATGGGATGCTTGGAGAGCGTGAATGTTAAGATAACATTAATAACAATGTGGGAAAGATATCAAGAATGAATAATACTACTGAATTACAGTTACAGATATTATTGAAATGGTATATCTTTGGCTATATATACTTAATAATTTTTTAAAAAATTATTGTCACAAAAATATTTAAAATACAATATTTTTTAGATTATTTTTATTTTATATGGTTTACATACAGAATTTATATACATTGTGTTTCATACATATACATTGCATTTCACACATTTCTTCATTCACATTGTGTTTCATATGATCATTCCCATTCAATGTGTTTTATAATAAAAAAAGAATATCTTATGTGATAACACTAAAAATAAATTCCTACCTGGGGAAGTTCTGAGCACTGAGACATTTAGGAAAAATATATACATATCCAGTGTAATTGTTACTGTTGCTGACTACTGTTGAGTCCAAACTGACACATAACTGATCCTCCAGCAGGTTTTCAGAGACAGTAAATCACATGCAAGGAAATTGCCCATCATTCTCCCATGGAGCAGCCGGTAGATTCGAACTGTGTACTTTTAGGTTGACAGTACAGCTCCTTTACCACCTGAGCTCCCTAGACTTCTCATTTCTGTGGGGAAGATTACTGTCGAGTAAAACGATATACTTTGAGTTTGCAATAAAAATGCCATGCTGTCTGTCTCCAGCGTTATACCCATTGGGCATATGATGAACTATGACTATCGCATCCATGGCCCATCTTCTTTTAAGTCCACAATAGGGTTATTTTTCTTGCCTTCTTTTTTCTGTGTTATGTCCAGGGATTTGTCTTACATTGTTTTGTGCCCTGCTGCTATGGGAGATGTCCACTTGGGGCTTTGTCACTATCTGAAGCACTCTTTAAAAAATCAAAAACGTCATATGCTTCATACACCTGGAGAGCGTTGGTGGTACAATCCTAGGATGGAAAAGTGCTAGGGATAGCAGGTGCCGGAGGCTTTTTGCTAGGACGATGTGACAGGACAGGCCCAGGTTTGTTGTAATTCGTTCTTCAGCCTTGGGCAACCCTCTAGTACTCTCTGAATCTTCCTCTCTTCACCTTTAAACTGAAGGACTTGACAAGCTGATCTCTAAAGTCCCTTCAGCTCTGAACTTCTGTGCATTTATGACTAGATTCACAGAGATAGAATGACCCATAACCAGAAGGCACTATAATGCTCTTTGATCTGTTTCGTGCAGCCTGCCTTTGTGAAAGCATGCTGATGTTTTCAGAAGCTGGAACATCCTTTATGGGCCTTCTCTACTTGATGGCACTGAACAATCTCTTTCTGGGATATCCTGGACGATGTTAGCAATGAGAAGAGTTCTTGTTTAGCATGCAGGATTTTTTCTAAATTAGGTTCAATGAGTTGTACATCTTATAGACCAAAAGTGGTAGCTTCCAAAAATGTAGAGAGAGCTTGTGTGTATACAACAGAGGTGACTGGGACATGAACCATTTCTTAGAGAGGGAGCCCTGGTTCTTCACCTAAATCAGGATAATTCAATTCTAAGACTAGCTGCACCCACTTATATAAATGCTGTACCTTTTTCAGCTTCCATTCCCTCATTGAGAAATAGTCATCTCCAATTCTGTTTCATTTCTGAAAAGTTATAGTTTATGCTTATATGTGGCCAGCCATAAAGACAGTTGTCATATCTGAGAGAGTCCCCACCAGTTAGCTATTCTAGAAAACTACAACTGTAGAGTCAGAAGGAGCCTCATCAGTCCTACTGAGGGTCTAATAATTTCCAAAAATGTCCAGCTTTTTCTTGACCAGGACCTGGAGGTGAACGCATAGGTTATCTAAGCCAGGCTATTGCCAAGTTTGGCTTGATGTTACTTGAAGTGCAGAAACAGCCCCAGGTTCGGGGAAGAGATTTCTGCTCACCTCTTTAAACTGGAGTACGTTTGCAGTGTACGCTCCACTGTGGAGGAAGCTCATGGAGTTTGTTTGGCATGGGGATAATGTGAGTAATGAAGTCTTGGCTCCAACCCGCGTTCTAAAGCTGAGGTTTTGCAAAAGTTGCAAATCCCTAGAGGAAATGCTGGCTCACAGAAGGCCTGCATATCATGGATTACACTAATCCAGGCAGGAAGTGATAATAACACAGTTCTACAAGCAGAGGGTTTCATGGCTAATTGGGAAGGATGGTCATTTAATTAATGCTACACAAGACCTTGGGCTTTTTGTGTCTAGAAAAGCCTGGGAAAGGGCCCTTTACAGACGGTCTGGATAGGAGTTAAGCTTAACTATAAACTCCATGAGGCCAGGGTCTTTATATTTTTATTAACTTCTAAGAGTACTTAATATCTAGTACAGTTCTTTGAATACACCAAATCAAACCCATTGTTGTTGAGTCAATTTTGACTCATGATGATCTTTTAAGGTGTAACAGAACTGCCTCACAAGATTTTTTGAAACATAATGTGTGCTAGAAGATTTCTAGCCTTATAAGTTATTATAAGATATTAGCCTTATAAGTTGCTCTTTTTTATACCTAGTAGAATTGTAAGGACTTGACTCTATGAGTCACCCGTGCATAGCAAAACAAAAGTCAGAGTTGGTTTTGCATTCAGGACTGGATTTATCAATTGCCAAAAAATAATACTAGCTTAATAAAGACTACAGTTAATAAAAGGTCTCCGTGTTTGAAGCTGTCTATATACCCTTTACCTTTATTTTCCTTTTTTTAAAGTTAGACAGAAAGCTGATTTGGGGGTAAAAGTACTTCTTTCATTTAAACAGAAAATGATCACTTAAAATTAATATAGTGTCTGCTTGACATAGTCAAGAGGGCAGTGTATCGAGGGCTAGAACAACTGGATTGCAGGCCCTGGATGCTGGTCCTGATTAGGGCTATGTCTTACTTTGTTCATCTGCAAAAGGAAGGACAAATATTTACAATGCCTATCCTTTCCGTCTAACATACTTTGGACATGTTGTAAGGAGGGACCGGTCCTTGGAGAAGGACATCATGCTTAGGAGGGTGGAGGGACAGCGCAGGAGGGGAAGGCCCTCTATGAGGTGGATTGATTCAGTGACTGGGGTAATCGGGATGGGAGTGTCAGAGACAGTG
>NW_006399806.1:16840940-16884585 GCF_000299155.1 Elephantulus edwardii
GCGCAGGAGGGGAAGGCCCTTTGGGAGGTGGATTGATTCAGTGACTGGGGTAATCGGGATGGGAGTGTCAGAGACAGTGCGATTGGCACAGGACAGAGCAGAGTTTAGGGCTGCTGTACATAATAGGGTCACTATGAGTCGCAAGAGACTCAATGGCACATAACAACAGCAACAACTCATCCTTTCCAAATCAAGAACTTACTGGTTTCTTGCAATTTTGGAGTACAAGAGGTAAACTGGGGGATAAAATTTGGGAGCTCAAATGTGCAGAGTTCCTGGACATGCTGATGCCATCCAAACAGTGGATTGGAATATGAACATCATGCATGTTGAGTGAGATGCAGACTATGGAAAATAGTCTTAAATAAGATACACTGTAAACCCTGTAACTGTATTTATGTTGTCTGCAAGTGTTCCTTCAGCATGGAGTATTAAATTCCACTGACTTGAAGACATCTAGAGGCTTTGCTTTATATAAACTGTCTCAATCTGAGGTAACTCAGCTGTCAGGACCCCTAGCATGCTCCTTCCCTGTCTGATGGGTTCTAAGATTTCCTTATGTCTGTCATGTACAGTCAAAACCAAACACTTGTAGAGAATGATCCAAGTTGTTCTGCTCATGGAATAATACTCGAAGGGAATGAGATTTAGGAGATGAGCTAATAGAAATAGAAATACATACTAAAAAGAACTTGTTCCTCCGATGCCTGTTGTCTCTGTGATTGATTTGTGGGGGGAGAGTGAGGACAATTGAACTCCCCTGCCATCCCTAGCACATTCCTACTGTTGCAGGTTCTGAATGTTCCCAGGCAGGGTACATAAGCATCTTCTCAGAGTCTGGTCCTCTGGGATACTCCCTGCTCCAGTCCCCTCAGCTCCGCAGGTTCCAGAGGCTTCTCTCCATTGACATTCTACTTCCTTGTGAGTCTTCAGCATTGATACGCAAATGGAAGATGAATGATCCCTCTGGCAGAAATTGGGGTCATGGATATTCAGGGGAGGTGCACTTCCTCTCAGGTTATCCTGTAGGTGTTTGTCAAGTCTTGCATGGTGATTTATAAGCGAGTGTTCACCAAGTGTCAGATCACACTGTACATTCTCACCAGCATTTGCATTAATAATCAAGAATGGGAATTGTTTGAGTACCTACTGTGTAAGCTCAGGGCTGTGCAGTTTCTATCCATTGCTTTACAATTATTAAAAAAGAAATCTGTAAATTAAGGATTGTTATCCCCTGCTTTAGAAATAGGGGAAACAGATTTAAGTCAATCAGTCAGCTCAAAGCCAAGCCTCCTGATCCTAAGTGATGATGATGTTGTTGTTTGGTGCTGTTGAGTCAAGTTTGACTCATAGTAACCCTATGAACTAACTTGAATCCTGCTCTATCCTGTGCCATCCTCACCATCGCTGATATACTTGAGTCCATTGCTGCAGTTACCATGTCAGTTTATCTCCATACAGGTCTTCCTTGGAATTGTGACTCATAGCAAGCCTCTATTCTGTTCTTTTCCATACAGGAGGTGGCTGGCCATCTTACTCCAGCACAGCTTGAAGCACTGTCCTTCTAGTTAGTAACCTCACATATGATACATGACTCCACTAAAGCTTTTTTGTTCATGACCACTAAGTGTACAATTAGTAGAGTTGAGTTCAAATCCTGCTTTTTCTGACTCCAAACCGTAACTGTTAACCAGACTCTGATGACAATTCAGAATATCTTTGAATGGAAAATAAGACATGAAAGGCAACCTGAAGGATGCATTGAGGAAGACGGCATCATCAGCTAGTCCCTCTATAATGTCATTGAGTCTACTCCACCCCATGATAGCCCCAGGGTAGCAGATTAGGACAGTTTTCAGTGATGTTTTCTCAGAGATGGATCACCAGACCTTTCTTCTGAGGCACCTCAGGATTCACACCGCCAATCTTTCCATTAATCAGTCCTGTAGGAGTAGTTTTGTGGGCACCTGTAAGCTTAAGACCTCAAATGTTTTTGTAGGCTCTGAAAACAGTCATTAGTTCTCCTTTTTTTTTTTTTTGCTTTCATTCAACTAATGTTAATTAATGTTGTTTCAAGCACTGTGGAATCCATTTCAGTTCATAGTAACCCCAAATGACAGTCAAAAAGAACTACAAGATATTCTAGGTTGTAATCTTTATGGGAGCCAATTGGCAGGTCTTTCACTGAGCTGCTGGGTGAGTGGTTTTGAACCACCATCCTTTTGGCTAGCAGCTGAGTGATTAGACATTGCCCTGCTGGAGCTCCTATGAAATATTACTGTTCTTAGTCTGTAGTCTAAGAATGTTGTAGTAAACAAGAGAGATATGAAGCTTATTAAAACAGAAAGTGATGTTAATTTACCTTAAAGACATTAAACACCCTGGTGTAGGATATACAACAATCTATAAAAAAAAATTCAGAATATATGATGCGTATTTTAACTGAAGTAGATGTGCACAGGGGCAGCAGGACAGTGGGGAAGTTCCAGCAGCAGTACCAGCGTCACCTAGGAACTTGTTAAATGGGCAAATTCTCAGGCCCAGCGCTAGGGTGGGGCTCAGCAGTGGGAGTTTTAATAAACCTTCCAGTGATTCTTATTCCTCCCGAGATTTAAGAAACTCTGGTTTAGTGCATGACTAGTAATTGAACTTGGCTTGATAGGAGATGGGTAAGAGATTAACTGGAAGTTGGTCTGGGAAGATAAATTAGAGCTGATGATTTAAAGGCATTGAACTTCTTGCTAAGAAGACTTCATGCAACAAAAATGAGGAGCAATTTGATGAGATTTACACTGTAGAAAGATCACTGCTTGAGAGTGGGATTCAAATAACAGGCAATCGGAATCAGAAGTGACCACAGGTTTCTCCTTTTTTAGGCCTCTGCTGTTCTTCCCATTCAAGTTTATGATAACAGTTCTCATACAATTTGTATTTATAACGCCATTAATTAATTTCACAAGAGCTTCATGGAATTCTTGCAAACCATTATTCAAATCACACCTTCGTAGGAAAAACAAGCCACTCCATACCCACTCACCCAGTGCTGTGGAGTCATTTTCAATTCCTGGTGACCCTCCATCAGGTTTCTAAGGCTGTAAATCTTTACAGAAGGAAACTGTCCACCTTTCTCATGAGGAGTAGCTGGTGGATTTGAACCACTGGCCTTTATTAGTAGTCCCATCCACAATGCATTTGACTATCAGAGGTTTCATCCTTTACCGACTAGTTAATTAAACTACAAAGGCACACCTTTCCAGATTTATTTTATTTTCTCCTCCAGCATGGGCCATTTTTCCCAAATAAGAACTCTTACTAACTCAGCAAATCTTTTTTTCGTATGGTAAAAGGTTAAGACTGGGGGGTGGAGGGGTGGGAATGATGCCTCATCTAAGATACCCTCATAGAACTCTGTCTTTATCTGTTGTTGTTAATTGCCATCAAGTCGATCATGATTCATAGCAACCCTTTGAACAAAAGAACTGAGCCCTCTTCTATAACTATTATCGTTTCTCTAAGTTCATAGAGTTTCCAGAGGCATGTTGTTTAGGAAGTGGATGCCACTCCTGCTTACAAATCTTTCTTAATCTGGGAGCTCCACCAAACACTGTCCACCATGGGTAACCATTATGGCATTTGACACACCAGTGGTACAAAGTTCAGCATCACAGCAACCACGAGTTACCTTGGTACAGCAAATTGACAGATCACTGCCGCACCACTTAGAAGAGTGTTCCTCCAAAATATAATAACATTCACAAAACATTTGAAAAAAAGAAAAGAAAAAAAAAACCAAACACCAAAATAGGCATGAGGGCTGCAGACCTTCAAGCCCAATCAACTTTTAAATGCAAAGGTCCTCCACCATGTCCTATTGACTCTCAAAAGGCTTAAATAAAAAACAAGTAACCAAACATTATACAACTTATAATTTTGTTGTTGTTGTTGTTGTTATATGCCTTCTAGTCACCTGCGATCCATAGTGATCCTGTATTCAGCAGCTCTGAACCCTACCCTATTTGAGCCAGTGCCACTAATTCTTTTTGGTACAATGACTCTGTATATTCCTTTCATCTTCTTTTAATACTTCCTGAATCATTCAATATTCTGCCCATTGAATCTTAGGCATTGCAACTCGCAGCTTGAATCTGTCTTTATCTTGTTGCTGTTGTTGTTGCTATGTGCCATTGAGTTGCTTGCGACTCATAGCGACCCTATGTACAAGAGCCCTAAACACCGTTCTATCCTGTGCCAACCTCGCTGTCTCAAAATCAGAATTGTTTTCATTTTTATTTTCATGAAAGTTTCGAGATTCAGTTTTCATTCATTCATTGTTGCAATGCATCTCTTGTTCCAGATTGTTGTCATACAAATCAGAATTTTAATAGGAACTAGAGAGTCACCAGGGAGCAGTGTCCCTTGTTAATAATCTTTCACACAGTAGGTGTTCTTACTCCTGGACATTCTATCTAGAACCTGGTAGCAGCTCCTCTGAACTAAAGGGGAAAAACCAAACTTATATTTAAATTAAAGTTTACTAGTTCCTGATAGCCTATTGGTAAGAAGCTGCACTGGAATCCCAAAGGCATACAGTTCAAACTCACCAGTTACCCATGGGAGAAGGATGTGAAGTCTCCTCTTGTGTCATTTACTGCCTCTGAAAACCCACTGAAGGGTCAGCTATGTATGGGTCAGTTCTGACTCGATGGCACACAACAACAACAACAATTCCAGCCTCCAGTCAGACAAAAGAAGTTTACTCTTTGGAAATGTTGTCAGAAGGCAAGAGTCCTTAGGAAAAGAGCTAATGCTTGGAAAAGAAGAGGGTAAGCGAAGAAGAAGACCCTCAACAAGATGGACTGACCCCATGATTGTAGCAGCAGACTTGAGCATGGCACAGGAGAGGGCAAGGTTTCTATCTGATTTTTGTAGGGTCTCACTGAATTGTAGTCCACCTGATGGTGCCTAACAAAACACCTAATGTCTGTTTTCAGAGGCCTGGGAAGTACAGATTTGTGCTGCATATGGGTTCTTTCCTTAGCCAATCCTCATGGGCTTCAAGAACATTCTCAAGCTCTCTAGATTTTCCTTGTGCCAAGCAGGAAAAAGCCTAGACAGATGGCCAGCCTGGGCAGCACCTTGATTTTACAGTCCATCTCTGTGTGTGAGAGTGGCCACTCTAGGACTTGCAAAACAGAGCTAGAAGAGGGCAACTGGGTGATCTGCTTTGTGAGGGAGACCAATGCATGTCAATGGACTTTAAGAATTAAGGCCCTTTCCACAGTAAATAAATAGGTTTTTTAAAAGATCAGGTTGTGGAATGTACCAGACTTCATCGCACCTAATATCCATGTAATTCTTCTTAGCAGTGATCATATGCTCTCAAACACTTTTTCTGTTTAGCTTTGCCTTCCCCACAGGACTTGGAATACCTTGAGGACAGGAAATGTGATTCCTCTTTCGAATCACAGCCCTAAAAAATACAATAGATAATTCTCCTTGAACTGAATCAAAGTTGAATGGAATACAGGAATTAGAGACTACCCCTGTACGTTTGAAATAAGTGGTTTGGGGGGAAGAAATTAAAAGGAGCAAAAAGTTTACAGAAGTTAAAATACCCAAGAAGGAGATAAAGAGCAAATACAGGGAAATTTGTCAGCGTTAGAACTTGACAGAACTGCCTTGTTTTTCTTGGTCTCACAAATTTCCCGCCTCTGACAAAGTTTGTTTTTTGCTTTTTCCATCACTCTCTGTTAATGGAAAATATCTGAGTTCCCTTCTCTAACACATTGATGCTTTCCACAGGTCCAAGCTTTTAGAGAGTTTGTAACTATGTATCCCTATATAGAAAGAGATACCTGTTTGTGGTTATTGTTGGTTTGTTTGTTTGTTTTTTTAAATCCATAAAACAACTCATTGTCACTGAGTTGATTCTGACTCATAGCGACCCTCCATTGGATGTTAGAGACTATAAATCTTAACAGAGGAGACTCCCTTCTTTCTCCTGAGGAATCCCTCCCTGGTGGATTCAACCCCCCAGAGCAACCTGGACTTTTGAAGTGGTAAGAAGCTGAGCTGCAGTCCCAAAGGCAGTTTGAATCTCTCTCAACTGCTGAATGGACAGTCTCCTCCCTTGTAATTTATTTGCCTCTGAAAACCTGCTAGTGGGTTAACTACTACGGGTCACTTCTCGTGCAAATGACACACAACTCCCACCCCCAGTGATCAGAGATGGCACAACAGTCGGGTTACGTAGATTAGACCATTACCTACAGGATTCCAATTTTATACAGCAAGTTGTACTATTTTTCCCCCTCATAAGGTAATTCCAGTAAACTATTTCTCATTATTTTCGTGCATTCTATATGAGCGTCTTTCTCTTGTCAGTTCACTCACCAGTAGTGGTGAAGAGGAGATGGAGCATTTAGGGCATTAGAAGGAACATGGTGCTTTGCTCAAAGACCAAGAAGCTTCAAGAAAGAAGTTATTCTCCTTCTTTAGTATTGTGGCTCCTCCACTGACCACTAGTGGCTGAAGAGAGACAAAAAAGCCAGTATTCCAGATGATTTCATAGGCAAAACACCACAACATCATACTAAGTAAGAAGTTACAGAAACCTTCTTGAGTCCCGGAAACAGCAAGTCAGACCCCTTTCTCCTCTCCCTATCAGTCACAGGCTGCCTGTGTCTTCAGCTCTGCCTGTGTCTTTACATCTAGAGTTTTTAAACCTCTCCGCCCAAAGGCTGATGTTGAGTGACCTACATAAAACACAAAATCCAGTGTTCATCAAGCTCTTCTTCGAATATCTTGTTTTCTGACATTTTCTCCCTCTGCTAAGCTGTGGCAGGAAAACAATTCGAACCCTTTCCCCAGCTGACTGCCACCTCTGAAATAATGCCGCTGAGTGCTGATTGAGAAGAGCCTGGGGACTTTTACAACCACAGTAATTACAGAGTCCACCCACCACCACAGGCCCACAAGGCCAAGAGAACATTGAGTTTAGGATTCTGTTGTGTTTTGTTTTTATTGCCTCATAATATTCAAGTTCCAATTCAGAGATGAAACATATATAAAGACACCCAGGTTTACTTTCCCTGGTAGTTTGCTTTCCAGCTGCACCCAAGCAGGTAGACTGTCATTTGTTGTTGTTACTTAGTGGCAGTCACACTTCTGCAAGAGCGATGACCATTCTTCACCTCCCCTGGTCAACACCTTAAAGTGGTTTTCAGAAATTGGTTAATATGTCCTCAGATCACCCCTGCAAGGAAGTTAAGGATCCTTGTTTTTCTAGTCGGAAAAAGTGAAGCATAAAAAGCTTGGGCAATTGCCTTCCTGTGTGAGGGATTGAAGCATGAGTTGCCACTGGGGAGCTGTTTGCTCCCTTTGTGTCTTGGGGTGAGGGCACTATTTTCTCCTCCTCCTTTGTGTCTTGGAAGGCAGTAGACTGTACTGTCCATGGGCTGCCAGAGAGGCTATGGAAGCTAGCCTGTCTAAAGGAGTCCATGGCTCTGAAATTACTCCCAGAGATGCCTTTTTTCCTGGCTAGCAGTTAAAGTAAGTGGCCTTCGGCTAAACTGTGGAAAGTACAAGTGACTAGTTTAATAACCCTTTGGTGTGTGAGGGATAGTGGAAAAGGAGCCTACTGGGCCAGGGGCCAGTGTGAACCATCTCCCGTCTATATAGGGGGTTGCAGGTGAGATGAGTAGAATGAGTCAGAAGGAAGCAGGCTCATTTATGTGTGAGGAGAGCCTGACTATGTGGACAGATGGAAGCCCTGGGTTATGGAGGTGGAGCATGTCAGCAAACCAGAATAATTTCCTGCTTGTGGCAGGCAAGGGGCCAGTTCATGAGCTGGAAAGAAGAGCCAGTGGAGGGGGAGGTGGTCAGCACAGCCCTATTTCTCTGTGGGTTCACCTGGTGTGTTTAAGGAGCACGTCATGTCTATGATCCTGGGTTCTTGAAACATGTGCTGTGTTGTTTCCTGTTGTAATGCTTCGTGGCAATCAATCCACAGGGGCCACATCTCAGCTTCTTCTCAGATATCCATCAGCCAAGTACCACTGTTCTGACTGCTGTCATTTTGTCTAGCCATGTGGCTGGAAATATTTAAACTATGAGTTAGTTCACGGATTTCTGCTTTTCAGATGTTGACTTACCCATAAAGAGCAGGAGGGTTTGGGAGCAGGACAATTCTTTCTCATCCCCCTTCTCGGTGGAAATAACTGTCTTTAATCGTCATTCTTCACTGAGCAATTTCATACATACAAAGTGCATCCCTGAATGATGTGGAGGTGAATAGGCAAACATTAGACCAGTGCATTGGAGCTAACCAAAGGTTTTCCTCATATGTTTCTTATTGAATTGTTCTACTCTTGTGGGGTAGGTGATATCACTTAAAGGAAAGTAGGCCCAAAGAAGTATCATAAAAGAGAATTTAGCCCAGCTCTATTGGACCATTTGAAACAGCATGAGGAGCAAGAAGTACTTACTGCAGAAGATTGGAAAATTTACTGCCATCAACATGGATTATATCTCAGCATCAAGAAAACAAGAATCCTCACCTCTGGACCAATAGGCAACATCATGAGGGATGGAGAAAAGAATGAAGTTGTCAGTGATTTCATTTTGTTTTGATCCATAATCATCACCCATAGCAGCTGCATTAGGCAACATTGCTGTGTAAGGGACATATTTAGAATACTGAAGAGCAAGGATGTCAGTTTAAAGACTAAGGTGCACCTGATCAAAGAATGATGTTTTTCAGTCGCTTTATATCAGTGTGAAAGTTGGACAATGAATAAGGAAGACAAAAGAAGAATTGATCCTTTGAACTGTGATGCTGCACAAACATATTGAAAAAAAAATATTGACTATACTGTAGATGCCAGAAGAACAAACAAATCTATCTTGAAGGACAGGCAACCAGGGTGCTTCTTAGAGGCAACCATGGTGAAACTTTGTCACACATACTTTGGGCAAGCAGGAAGCATCAGTTTTTGGATAAAAGACATAATAATTGAAAAAGTAGAAGGCCAACCAAAGAGAGGAATACAATACCTACCAGGGGATAGATTGACACCGAGACTGCCACTATGGGTTGAAGCATGGCAGAGGTTGTGAGATTGGCTCAGGATAGGGAAGCGTCCCAGTCTTCTGTTCACAGGGTTGCTTTGAGTAGCATTAAGTTTATGTAACCTGAGAAATTGTGCTGCCAAAGATATGCAACTTGAATCCAAGAACTTCTCCATGGAAGAGAGATGTCTCCTCCTATGTGATTTACTTTCTTTGAAAACCCACTGGAGGGTCAGCTAAGGGTCAATTCCTACTCAGCAGTTCACAGCAGCAATGCAGGGAGCAAGAAAGCAGTTTGAGACTGAAGGTTGCTCTAACAGGACACTTCCTGTATACAGGAACCTAACATCACATGTGATGTTTATGGGAATCCAATATCACATCTGACTACCTACCCTCTGTTCATTGTTTCAGAGTCAACTTAGGTTACTAACCTGTGTTGACATTTCTCAGGGAACTAAACGTCCCTCTTTTCACCTGAATTCCAAGTAAATTGAGAAATGTGGCCAGCGTGAATAAAAAAAGAACTAAGGTGGAAGACATAGTCTTCCAAGTGAACCCTGCGTTCAAGCATCTCTCTCTCCCCAGTCTGCAGCACACAGAAGAACCGTGCCCAGTAGGACAGAAGTTGTGGAAAACCTGTGACGTGCTGCTGTCTGCAAGCAGCCCCTCCCAGTGAGGCCAGCGAGGATCGGAACACAGCATACTGCTGGACAGAGTGAATCAAGGGTCCCAGAGGCCAGAGTGCTACAGCTTTGTGGCTACACAGGAACCTGGCAGCAAATATCAGGAATGGAGGAGTCATTTTACTTAAGTCTTCTTCTGGGCTACTTTATCTCATCTTTGAGGAGTAGGTGAGACACCCTCCCAGTCCTTCCACACCACTCCCAGCATATTACTCCCTTGCCTCATATAGTCCTGAGTTACAACTTAATGTTCCTGTGTCTGACTTCCCTGGAAGACTGTGTACTCCATGTGGAGGCCCTGGATCCTTTCATCTTTTATCCACAGTGTCTGGCGCTCAGCAGGTGCTTGATGAGGGTTTATTGAACTCAACTTAGATACTGAACCTCTTTACCAACCACAACCAAAATGGCTTTGTTGTTGGGCTATCTCAGAAACATCTAAGGTGTTACTTGGAATACCTGTTTGCAATAAAGAATGCACACTGGTCAGACACGATCCGAGTAGATATGTAGATAAATATGTAGATAAATGCAGAAGCAGCTGGCTGGCTCACAAGCTGAACCGTGCGATGGGGTGTGTGAGGAGGTTTGTGCGGTGTGGCCAGTATTTGAGTTAAGTGTGTGTGCTGTTGATTAACTTACACATGTGATGGTGGTGGTGAATCAATCCCCAGATTTTATGGCAACCCATCCGGTGCAATTCCCTGAAGTGCAGTATGACTCAAAGTTTTGTCCCCACCAGTAGCAGCAGCAGCTGAGAGCTCATGAAAAATGCAGATTCTCAGATTCACCCGAGACGTACTGAATCAGGATTTCTGGGGAAGAAGGGACCCAGGAATCTGTTTAAACAAGCCCTCTGCGTCATCCTTAGACGTTTTAAAGTCTGATGAACAGGTTTATTTGCAAGGTCCAAGAAAATGGTCTCAGAGCTCAAAATATGTAAATATCTTGCAAAGTGTTTGTGTTTTTAAATGCTCTAAGTATGTTATCTCATCTATTCTTTGCAACTAGTCGGGAAAGTGAGTGCTTGTTTTAATTTATAGATGAGGAAACCGAGACTGAGGCTTGAGCTATGGTAAGGCAAGTGAGCGACTCACTTGGGTTAGAAATTTGAAGGAGTGCTAACATTTTTTTAAAAAAAAGATATGTGATATTGTAATGCAACATTTTCAAAATTAGTGCTTAGAAAGCCATAATGGACAAGCCATCTAAATTTTAAATAAAGACCGGAGGCATAAGGCAGAATGGGGGACAATTCCTTGCCAGGATCAGGCAGTTAGGAAAGGTCAGAGTAAGGACTTGAACATGGCTAGATTGATGCCAGAGATCACACCTAATAACTACCATGGTGTGGACTTCTAGAATAAACACCACTATGAGTTTGGATGGGATAAGGAAAGGTCCAGAACCAAGAGGCAGCATCATTGGATTGACAGGCAGCCTAGCTGATTCAGACTCACTGAAACATCATGCAAAGGAAAAAAAACCAATCTAAAAACAGAAACTGAAAATCCATATGGGACCTAAACTTCCCAACTTGTCCATTAAACTTGAAAAGGGGCAGATTTAAATTTGAAAAGGGGCAGATTTCCAAAGCACCCTCCCATTTTTGCTTCTGGCTGACTCCCGCTGGGAGAATCAGTGGTTATAACCAGCCTGCATTTGGGCTGTAGGAATGTGATAATTCGAATCACTTAATATAATGGTAGTGCTCACCTTCACACACACACACACACACACACACACCCCGCAACCCCACAGCTCCTCTACCTCTGGAGAGATGGACTGAGCATTTTCCTTGCTTACTTTCAGTCTGTGAGATTCTGGTAGACGGGCAAGCTGCTGGTCTTGAGGACTTGTCATTGAGAGCTGGTCACCTAGAATGGCCCGATGTGTTTGAGCTACATTGTTAAACCACATTGGTATTCTCCCAGCAAAACGCCTCTCATTCTCCTACCAAATCAGCATTCTGAGGACATGACAGTTCCTCGCCTGAAAACATCAGATGTTTCTGCTCGGCCCACTGTGACTCTTCCTTGCTTCCTTCCAATAGACTCTGAAGTATTTCTGGTAAATGTGTTTCAGTGTCAGAAAGCTGAATCATGGTTACAATTTTACATAATTTTTTGAAAAGGGATATCAAAGGCCTTATGACCCAGCCCCTATCTAGCTGGGAAAGAAAAGAGAAGAGAGGTTTTATTTACCAAGAGTTCTTGCTAGCCAGATGTCATCTGACAATTATGGTAAGTGGGTATTGCAAAGTTTTACACATAGACATTTGGATAGAACTTCAATGGTCTGGTCAATCTTCTCTGTCCACTCTATTTTTTGGTAGCTGTAGTGCTTAAAGGGAACTCTGGTGACCTAGTGGATAAGGAGTTGGGCTGCCAACTCAAAGCCATAAGGTTCAAATCCACCAGCTGCTCTTAAGGAAAAAGATGGGCAGTCTCCTCTGTGCTTTCTAATCTCTGAAAACCCGATGGAGAGTCAGCTAGCCCACTCAATAGCTGTGAGGTAGTTGCCGTTGTGGTGCTTTAAGGCAAGTTATGTCTTAGACTTGTAATTTCAAGAATGGAGGGTGTTTTGTTTTTTTTATTTAACAAAGTAAGTGTTGACTGAGCTTCCTTTTCTGTTTTGCTAGAGTCACACCATGTGGCTAGATTTGTTCTTTTTGTTTGTTTGTTTATTCATATTTTGAGTATATCTTTTTCTTTGAATTGTTTGTTTCTCTTAGAGATATTCATTGAGCAGTCTGTTAACTAAAATCATAAACGAGTATATTAGTAAGATATAGAGTTGGCCCGTATGGAGCTTACGTACTGGTCACGGTTAGGAACTATACAGATAAGCATACTGAGAGATGACAGACTCAAAAATAGGTGGAGTTTTATGGAAACTTGGAGATAGGAGAAACAGCTGGAAACAAGCAGGGAAGCTAAGGAGCAGCATTTCAGCTCTCCATCTTGGATCTAGGGCTCTCTGGTGGTGTAGTCCACAGGGGATTGCCTTGCTAACACAAAGGTGCCACCTCTCTGGCAGCTCAAATCTACTAGCGACTCTGTGGGAGAAAGATGACCGACTCCTCCCACATGATTTACCGCGTCTGAAACTTTGATGGAGAGTCAACCATGAGTAGGTGTTGATTCGATGGTGTTGAGTTGAGTTGAGTTGCAGGGGAATAAGGACATATGCATGGAGCATGTACTGGAAAAGCAGGTACTCACAGGCTGGGGAGAAGAGGGAATCTGACTAGAGAGATGGAATCCTATTCAACAGGCAGCCAGTGAAGGTTTGGTTTTTAGCAGTCATGGAAGTAAGGGAACTGAGCTTTCCAAATGTTGACGTGCATTCAGAGCACCATGTTAAAATGCAGGTGCAAATTCAGCCTGCCTAGGCTGGGACCCGCCAGCCTGCATTTCTAATAAACCCCCAGGTGAAGCTGCTGCTCGGCTGCAGAGCAGGTGCCGAGTAGTGTGGCTTTAGATATACCTCTCAAGTGAAATAGAGAGGGGTGCAGCAAGGCTGTAGACTGTGAGGCGGGGAAATCTCGGGGCCCAATTGGAAGTAAGGCAGGTCTGAACTAGGGAAGTGGTCAAAGGGAGGGAGAAGATGAGCACCTGGAGGGGAGGCAACTTTCCATGTAGGCTAAGGTGCTGGGGGCCCATCATGCAAGACCCTCAGGCTCTTCAGCTGTGGGCATGGGTGCCTGAGCACACTCCCCTCATATTCTGCACTCCAGTCTTCCAGGACTGTTTATGGTTCCTCCAGGTTGCCAGGCTCTCTGTCTGGGCTTGTGTCGAGTTGCTAATTCTACAAGTAATGCTAGCATGTCTCTCTCTCTCTTCCCCAGGCTAACTCTTACACAACTCTAAAGGCTCGTATCAGGTGTTTCTTCTTCCCAAAAGTTAGAGGCCCTCACCACCACCTACCCCAGAATAGAATGGACATCCTGTTTGGTGCTCGCCTGACACTTTGTGAGGTCTCATCTCAAAAGAGCTGGGTTGTCAGATTACTTGTCATTGACTCTAAGCTTCTGGAGAGCAGGGATTAGATTGTAATCATTGTGACCCTCGTGTCCCACCACAGGAGAGATGCAGTAAATGTTTGATGAATTAACAGATGAGTCTGGAGGAAAGGCGAAGCTTTTCTGCTGTGGTGGCAGTGGCTTTTGGTCCTTGATAGCAAATGGAAAGGAAATCCTTTAGACATGAGTTGTAATTAATTGGAAGCATGGTAATTTTGAGGTACATAATATCTGGATGAAATAAGCAGGAATTTTAGACTGCATCTACATTGATTTGGAAACCATTTGCACAGATGTGACAGTTAACATAGCAGAGGATCAATTAAAGATAACATCTGTTCTTCCTTGGTCTTCATTATTCATTGTTCGACTTTACCATGCCTGTGAGATTCTTGAAAATACCATGGCTTGGGTATGGTGCACCTCGGTCTTCGAAATGACATCTTTGCTTCTTAACATTTTAAAAGAATTCTTTTGCAGCAGATCTGCCCCCTAATCAATGTCATTTGATTTCTTGACTTGTGCTTCCGTGAGCATTGATTGTAGATCTACAAGATCTAAAGGCTTCAGATCTTCTTCACTTTCAACAAGCAAGGTTGTATTATCTGCTTATTAAGAATTGTTAATGAATCTTCCTCTACCCCTGATGCTTCATTCTTCAGCTTCTTGGATTATTTGCTCAGCAAACAAATTGAATAACTATGATGAGAGGCTATAGCTCTGACACATCTTTCCTAATTTGAAACCCTGTAGCTCCTCTCTTCCATTCTAATGATTGCCTCCAGATCCCTAGTCAGGTTCCTCCTGAATGCAATTAAGTGTTCTGAAATTCTCATTCTTTACAATATTATTCTTAATTTGTTATGATTCACACAGTTGAATGCCTTTGAATAGTCAATAAAGCAGAGGTAAACATCCTTGTGTTATTCTCTGCTTTTAGCAAAGACCCACTTGACATGAGCAGTGGTAAGTCCTTGTTCTTGCTCCTCCTCTGAATCCAGCTCTGAATTTCCGACAGGTCCTTATTGATGTACTGTTGCCAATCTTCTGTGATTACTTTCTGCAAAATTTTGTTTACATGTCATATAATTCTTGTATTCTTTTGGATCATCTCTCCTTGGTGTCTTTGTCCTTAGGGTAGGCGTGTGGCTAACCCAAAGGCTGTACTTCCCTGGTGTTGTGAATCTGCTGGTGACTCCTCAAGAGAAAAATGGACAGTCTCCTCCCATGCCATTTATAGCCACACACAACCTGCTGGAGGGGAAGCTGAGTTGATTCTAGCTTGACTCCAGTGCATTTAAGGGTTTGGGGTGGGTTTGGTTTTGGGGTCTTTTTTTTAAATTTATTTTATTTTTTTTTTCTGTGTGTGTGTACCATCAAATTGGATCTGACTGGTACAGGAGGAGATTGCCCCTCTTTCTTCTGGAGAGCATCTGGTGGATTCGAACTGTGTACCTCTGAGATTGCAGTGCAGCTTCTTGCCACTAGGCCACCAGAGGGTCTTTTTTTAACTTTCTTTGGAATGGGTACAACTGTAGGTCTCTAGCCCAGTTGCCAGTCTTCAAAATGTCTTGGCAGAAACAAGTGAGCACTTAAAAAAATGTACCCATTTATTGAAATATCATAATTGGTAATTCCTCAGTTCCAGGAGCTTTGCTTTTCACCTAGGCTTTCATTGTAGTGTGGGCTTCCTCCATCACCATCAGCTCTTGATCATACACTGCCTCTGGAAATGTTTTTGGTATAGTTCCTCTTTGTATTCCTTCCATTTTATGCTGGTGTTTCCTGTGTCATTCAGGATTTTTGCTCAGGTTCCATATTGTGACTCAAATCTGGAATTTTTTCATCTGTTCTTTCAGCATGAGAAAGGCTGAGTCTGTTGTCCTTTGGGGCTTCTTGCCCGAGATCTTTGCACATTTCGTTGTAATGCTTCATTACGTCTTCTCAAGACGACCTTTGAAATCTTTTTGCACACCATGTCTTCCTTTCACTTTAGCTTCTCTACACACTAGAGCTCATTTCAGAGTCTCTTTGACATTCATTTTGGTCTTCCCCGCCTTTTCTGTCTTCTTAATGACCTTTAACTTTCTTTATCTTTAATGTCCTTGATGTCATCCTACAATTCATAGGATTTGATCTTATGTTCATACACTTTGATCTTACATCAAATCTGTTCTTGAGGTGGTCTCCAAAATAAGGTAGGAAGTACTCAAGGTCCTACTTTGTTGCATCTCATGGGTTTGTTTTCATTTTCTTGAGCTTATGTATGACAGACTGATGGTCTGTTCCACAGTTGGGCTCTGGTCTTGTTCTGACAGATGACACTGTGCTTCTCCGGCATCTCTTTCCACAGATACAGTCAAATATTCCTGTATATTCCGTCTGGCAAAGTTTGTGTCTATAGTAGCCAATTATGTTGTTGCATGAAGATAGTCCCAGTGAATAAGTCCTTGGTCTTGCAAAATTTTTCTCAAATTAGGACATTTTCACCTTCAGCTCAGACTCCCAACATTGCATGAGGAACTGTGCATTAAACAGTAAGAAACAGCCAAATGCAGACTGTATCTAGGTCACACTGTAGGTCAGCACCTACAAGCCAAAAGAATGATGACATCAAGGCTTTTGCTTTCTTGTTGCCCAAAGCAGAATTTTAAAAGACTTCTATTGTGTATTCCCCATTCAGTTCACTTAGAGAATGACATTTTGCCCTCAAATTTATATGCATAGCTGTTCGTGCAGACTTTCAGAGTTGCATTCTTGATGAAATCAGACCTTCTGTTTTATCTGAAGCAACCTCCAAAAGAAAATCAGTGGATCTGAATGAACAGAATGATTCTTCTTGCCCATGGGAGATTGGCAGGGGAGCACTCCTCCCACCCACCCCCCACCCCCCAGTAAAACTGTAGAAAGAAAGAAACATGGAGATGATTTGTTTTTCATAATTACTTATTCAGAGCCTAAAGAAACAGAGAAAGAAGGTTCCTTTTAACATTTCTGTTTAACATGTCTGGACGTGACAGATGAGGTGTGCACATCATGTATATGCACAAGAGATGAATGCACAGCTGTCTTGTTGAAGGAGATACTTCACACTGGACGGAGATATATTTGTATCTGGAAAGCTGGAGATAAACACCCAGCATTTCATTCCTCATTTTCATTATGCTTAAAGCCACTTACTATTCTTTCAGAGTGGCAGGTGATATGACTAGCATGCATCAGGCTGTTCTATGTCCCTTAGTAAAAGCAATCCCATTGCAAGACACAAAGTGAGCATACCCCAAATGCATGCATTCCTCCTAACGATTCTCCAGAATGTGTTCATGACAGATTTAAAAATCACAGTGAGTGTGGGGGGAATAGTACATTGTCTCTAAATTTATTATATTGTCCATGTAACTCAGTTTTATCTGGTCCATAACTTGATCAAGGATTGCACCAGCCAGAAATCAAGGGAGGAAAAAAAAAAGAGGGGGTAAGTTTTAGCTAAATTGACTTCAGTTTTTCACTTCTGTGCAAAGGATAAAGTTTTTCTGTAAAATCCATATTGTTTGTTCATGGAAGAGTTGAATAAAGAACAATCTGACTTGAGCTATGTTGTTGTTGTTGTTGTGTACTGTTGAATTGGAACTGACCATGGCAAACCTTGCAGCAGGTTTTCAGAGAGGATTGCCCATCCTTCTCCGGTGGAGCGGCTGGTGGCCTCGAAGCACATGCCTTTGAGATTGCAACACAGCTTCTTGTCACTAGGCCACCAGAGCTCCCATAAAACCTATTAGTCCATGGAAGAGTTGAATGTACAACAATCTGACTTATGTTATAGGAGCAATAAATCAGCTCTGTGATTAAAAAAAAAAAAGACTGAGCAATGTAATTTTTCACATGTCTGTTTAAGGGAAGGTTGAGTGTATTCATGAACCATTTCCTAAGGTTATTATGATTCAAGGATAAGGAATGAAAAATTTCAAGTGCAGGAAATGTAAAAATAAGGGTTATGCTGTAAACTTTTATGCCTCTGTATTACAGTTTTGTGAAGACCTGGCCTTTATCCTAAATCATACAAAGCATGAATTAAAAATTCAGAACTCCTGGACTAGAGCGATCCTAGTCCATATCATTTGCTCTATAGAAAAGGAAAGGAAATATTGTCAGAAAGAATAGTTTAGATCACATCTGTGTTATGCTTTATATACTAATTACAAAAGACTAATAATTTACTTATAACAAAAATATTTTTTTTAGCTGTAGCAAGCGAGGCATCATGCTTGAAACCCAATCTTAGGTGGATTATCTATAAATATTTTCTGAGTAGATGGGGACATGATCCCTATCCTGAGGAATTCAAGTTGAACTCAAGTCTCATGACCCACAGGAGACCAAATGGTCTTATGTTTTGAGCAAAGAATAGGCCAAAGGAGGTTTGTCTGACACCATTTTTCTTAGAATTTTGACAATAAAAAAAAAAAAGGCTGCCAACTACACCTTTAACCTTTAAAGACTCTCAGGAAAAATAAGCAGCCAAAGAACATTTCAGATCTGGGACTAATTCTCTCTTGGTGATGGATTGAGAATGTTGGCATTTGGATGACACAGTATTAAACTGCTCTGGTGTTTGGGGAGTCCCTTAGGTGTGATGAGATGTGTATAAAATCCTCGTACAGCCATCGGCTTAATACTAACCTCACAGCAAGCACTTGTCCAAGGTGCTTCACAAGTATCTTTCTCTAATCTTCAAAACAACCCACCAATATGCTGCTTCCCTCATCACAGATTTGAAGAGACTGGGGGTCAAAACGCTTATAGAACTTGCTCACATCACATTCTGGCAGTCAGACAACTTGGATTTGAGCACAACCCTGTCTGACTCGAGAGTCTATGATTTGTCATCTCTGATGCTTCCTCCACTCCCCGCTGCTAACAGTATTGTACCCAGTGCTGTATCAGGGGCTCTGCTAGAATAGTCCATAGAGTTGCGCTGCAACCAAAGGTGGCACCTCTGTGGTGATTCAAGTCAAACAGCAACTCCACAGGAGAAAGATATGTAATCTCCTTCTATCTTATTTGTTGTTATTATTGTGTACCATCAATTTGAAACCAACTCATAGCTGACCCCTTCAGAGGGTTTTCAGAGGCAGTAAATTGCATGAGAAGAGATTGCCCATCCTTTTCCCATGGAGCAATTGGTAGATTGGAACCATATGCCTGTGGGGATTGCAGTGCAGTTTCTTATCACTAGGCCACCAGAGGTCCATCCTTGTTGTTTACAGCCTCAGAAATTTTTAGAGGGTCTATTCAAACTCAGTAGCAATGAGTTGAGTTGGATTTGAATCAACAGCCTTTCAGTAGGTTCATGGTCCAACATATGCAAGTACTTTTTCCTACTAGATCAAGCGGTTGAAAACGCTATGGTTCCCAACCTTATCATGTGCTTCTCATCTCTTTCCTGTAAACTCACGGACACAGCATAATGTTATCTGGTCTATCACTGTAAATGTTTTAGCATTTTAATGAAGAGGAGGAGTAGAGAGAGAAAAATGTTTCGGGGAGATTTCTGTGGAGATAGGAGAGTTCTTGGTCTCCATTCAAAGGTCTTGAGCCTTTAATGAGACTATTGTGTCTACAAGTTGGTGCACGGTTTAGTGATGAGATGGTAGCTGTTTGGCTGCTTTTGTCTTGTTCAAGCTCTCCAGGGAGAGCAAGAAGCAGAGTTTAAAGCCAAGCGAGAATGGATTCTGGTCCTCCGTCCTCACCCTGCTAATGCTGGCCGTTTTCTTAGCCCCAGTGTCACTCTCCTTAAAAAGAGGGAAATAGTTCCTGTCTTGACCACCTCAAAGAGTCGTTTTTGAGGACCCAGTGAGGTAACACATGGGAAAATTCCTTGAAAACCACTCCGACTGGGCATACAAATGTAAGGGGTTATTATTAATGGATCACAGAGACTCCATAGCACTGAGCAGAGAGTGGAATTAAAAGAATGCGATACAATTGACATTTCTTAGAGCAGCCTTTACTCTAAACTCCATTGGACATTTCCCCAGTCATTCCCTAGCATCAAAAATGGGGAAACGGTACTCTTCCACAGGGTGTGCACAAAAATACATGGGGAGCACACACACAGTATAGTGTGTGGTATTTGCCTTCCCTTTTTCAACACTTAAAGTGATAGGAACCTTCCTCATACAATAACCTGTGCAATGAGCCCAAAGTTTAGCACATACTCTTATTTCTGTTGGAATTTCCAGTTGACAATACCATAATAAAAATAGAGCTCTTGATCAGCTAACAAGCCTACATCTTGCTGTCTGTGAAGGGTAGCTCTCTTATGGTCGAGTGTGCTGTAGTTGTGTCACAAGTCTTGGGGAGCTATTACCCAAGTTAATCCAGAGTGCCCTAGACATACATATTCCTCCACATAGTGTTAAACAGAACGCAGTACCAGTATTTATTTTACTCATCTCAACATATGTTCTCTACCTACCTCCTTCTCACACACCTCTCATTCTGAGCTTCCTAGAAAACTGGACTTATATCTGTTGCTATTGTGTACTGTCAAGTTGGATCTGACCCACAGTTCACTCTCCTGTGAGTTTTCAGAGGAAGTTAATCATAAAGGAGGAGATTACCCATCCTTCTCCTGCAGTACAGCTGGTGGATTTGAACCATACCTTTGGGATTGCAGCACAGTTTCTTACCACTAGGCCACCAGAACTCTGTAGACATATATACATATATGGATATACCTCCGTGTGTGTGTGTGTGTGTGTGTAAGCTTTCCCATCTATAAAGACTATGTCACTCTAGCTGAGTAATGGATAAGGAGCCCTATTGGTGTAGTGCATTGCATGTAAAATGTTAATAGTTCAAATCCAGCAGCCACTTAGTAAGAGAAAGATGAACATTTTCCTTCAGTAAAAATTTACAGTCTAGGACAAATACTACATAGTGCCACTATTGTAAAGTGTGTTGAACATCAGAGTTGGGGGGAAGCTAAGAGGGAATAAATAATATATACTGCATTGAAACAGATGAGGGAGAGAACTGTTTAGGATGAACATATGATTAAGTATTATTGTCATGACAAGAGTCCAGAATGAAAGCTGAATAATGGAGTAGACTGTGGGACTGGGGCGGGGTGAGGGAGAGATTGTATAACAATGAAATAATTTTTTAATTTTTTTTTTTTACTTTCCAAAGAGAAAAGAGAACTGGGGGAAGGGGCAGGCAGGGAGGAAAGTGTGCAACAATGAATGAATGGAAATCCAAAGTCTCTGTAAACTTCCATTAAAATAAAAAAGGGGAGGGGGAGAAGCAATCAATTACCAATAAATAAATTGACAAAGTGATCTAGGAAAAAAAATTACAGCCTAGGGACACAGATGAATGATTGCCATGAGTAGAAATTGACGGTAAGGTGGTGAATTTGAGTTTTGGATTTTTGTTTTAAACTTGTCAACCAGCACTGATATGCTGCTGTTGGTGGTGTGTGATACTGAGTCAGAACTGAATCATACCTGACCGTTCAGTGGGTTTTTAGAAGCTATAAGTTGCACAGGAAGTGATTGTCCGTCTTTCTCCTGAGGAGTGGCTGGTGGATTGGCACTCTGTGCCTTTGGGTTAACTGTACAACTTACCCAGTAGGCCGCCAGAACTCCAGCACTGAGATAAGGAAGATAATTCGCCTTTTTCTTACTAAATACTCTACTTGACTATATTGTGACATTTCTTCCTTTGTTGTATGTATTTTAAGCCACTTGAGGCCCTAATTAATGTTAGCATTTGCGAGCAATATTCTTTCATTTCCCGATGTTAAGTAAAATATCATATCACTTAGATGACAGAATTGGGACTGGAACTCCAGGTTATGAATGAGAAGCCCACAGTTTCCTTGATCATTCTTCTTTCCCTCTCTTATTTCTCTATTTCATATTTTTCTCCCCAAAAATTATTCAACCTGAAGGAGCCCATTGTTTCAGTTGTTGTCCTGGTCCCTCAGTCTTCACCAGCTTTCACCCCAGTGCGAATTCTAGGATGATGTTTAGTGCAATTGTGCTAACAGCTTCAAACATTGCAGTTAGGTGTTTGAAATAAAATGTGTAATTATGGTAGTGGAAAGCTACATCTCATTCCAAACAGACCTCATGTTCCCCTAGCTATAATTAGAGGCCAGGGTTCACAGCACAGATTTTCCCATGCAAACCAGTTCGAGTGAGGCTTCTGTTCTTTCAGAGACTCCAAGAGGTGGAGATGGTGTTTCCATGATGACATTGCTGGTCCTGGACCCCTTTTCTCAATCTCAAAAGATTGCCCATTGTCTTTCTTGAAGCCTAAGGACTCAAAATTCTTTGAGGTCTTTGTTGACCATCTTCTAACTTACTTGTCTCTGAGCAGGGATGAATTAGAACAGAAAGGAAAATTACAGAGGCCAACAAGAGCCCATGGACTCAAGCGTACAGAAGCAAAAATGGGTCTCCTGAAAGTTTCCACAGCCAAAGTGGGAAACCTCTACTGTTTAGAATGAAAACTGGAAACTGTTTTGAATAATCTTACAGGTCCCAGCAACATAAAATTGGTAATACAAGGAATACAGGGTTTCACTGGTTTCAGCTTTCCTCTTTGAAGACTGTCCTTGTGCATCTTCTCAGGACTGTGGATTTCTTGACTGCTCTCAGAAGGTTTTTGGAATTAGGCATACTTAGCTGGACCATGTTATACTGCCACAGGAAGAATCCCATTTGTCAGCAGTTTTAAACTTTGCCAAATAAAGGCTTATTGGCAAACAGCAGCAAACACTCTGATAATGACCCAACTTTAGAAAACACACACCCTGCTGTGTTGTATTCAAGCCACAGCTCTATTGAAATAAAGAGAGAGACAATGCCTGCTTTCAGACACCAGAGAGCCTTTGTATTCCAATAAAAGTCTAAATTAATGTTTTAAAAGGTTATTGCTATTTTTTCCCATTTAGTTGGCATCATTTATAAATCTTATTTAGACAAGGTCCTACGTTATTTTACTAT
The DNA here is from genome assembly GCF_000299155.1 of Elephantulus edwardii. Taxonomy (NCBI): domain Eukaryota; kingdom Metazoa; phylum Chordata; class Mammalia; order Macroscelidea; family Macroscelididae; genus Elephantulus; species Elephantulus edwardii. Next base: position 16,863,737 of record NW_006399806.1, read on the forward strand.
TTCTTTTTTGCACAAAAGCTAGTATTTGATTGTGTTAGATCATCAGCTTCTGGTTTTCATTAGAGAAACCTGAAATACCCTATTATTAAGATTAAACAAAAAAATAGTTGTTTTCTTGTCCTGAAACCTATTATTTTTGAGGCTCCTCTGACCAAAGGAAGAGAAATGAGTTTTGCAAAACCTGATGGAGGTGCTTCAAGAAGAGCAACATGACCTCATCAATGCTGCAATTTAGACCACTCTTGTACATGCACTTCCCTTCCTAGAACTACCCAGCGGAAGGAGGATAATTGAATTCTTTGACTTTTCAAGACTGTCTTTACTATGAAAGGACTTAGAAAGTGCAAAATATATTGCTTTCTTGTATGATGTCAGTAGCCTTGTGAGGTACTCTTGAGAATCAGCAGTAATATACCACTTGGACCTAAAGGTTTTTAAGTCTTCTATCTCCATGTCATTTACACTTTGCCTTGTGGTTCATCAGCATTAGCATCATTAGCATCATCTGTACATACAGCATAAGTATCATAAATGCCACACTATAAATATCTCTGTGGAGACTGAGCCAGTGTTTCTCCAGCTAGCCTGACAAGGAAGGAGAGGCATCCACAGAACAGGACTTCCTTCCCTGGCCTTCCTCCACCCATTCACCTGGGAGCAGAGTTCCTTCCTATAGATCAGGAATTCTCTGAAAGCATCTTAGAATTCATCTCTCCAAGAAGCCTACCCAACTTCCTACCAAAGAAGAATATTTTTGTATTATACCAAAGCATAATATTTTTAATCAACTCATACGCATGTGAAAGTTAGATGTGACTAAGAATGACCAGAGAAGAGAAGAGTGGATGCTTTAGAATTGTGCTTTTGACAAAGTATGAAATAGACTGTAGACTGTCAAAAGAATGGACAGATTGATTCTAGGAGAAATTCAGACAGAATGAGCCTTGGAGGTCAAGATGGTGAAACTGTGTCTCACATACTTCGGGCATGTAATCAGAAGAGGTCAATCCTTGAAGGAGATACTGATTGGTAAAGTAGAGAATCAGTGAAAAAAGGGGTTGACCCTAGATGAGAGGTACACTGCCACAGCAGCTGTCACAATAGACTCACACGCACGACATCTGCAAGGAAAGCACAGAGCCAGGCAGTGTTCAGTATGGTGTACATAGGATTGCCCACTGGCAGCATGGAGCAACAATAAAAAGCCCGATGCTTGCAAAAGTGATACAGCTCTTTTGTTGTTGTGTACCATCCACGTAGGATCAACTGGCCCTTCAGTGGGTTTACAGAGGAGGTAGATCCTGTGGGCAGAGATTGTCTATCCTTCTGTGGAGCAGTAGGCAGATTCAAACTATATACCTCTGGGTTGACAGCGCAATTTCATACTCATTAATTATCCTTAGACTTGTCGCTTCCCATACTAGAGTGAACAATGTGGTGTTAGGAACAATTTCCCTACAATTTTAATAAATCTTTGAATACAATATTTTACTACTATTTTAACATAAGTTTTTATTATCATATTTATCACACCTAACACAATATAAACCACCTCAAAGTGAAACTAGTTGTCAGTGTTTACTTAAAGCCATCCATATTTGTTGGAGTAGAAGTGTGCCCTCTAGGTTTTTTCAAGGACTGATTTTTTCCACCCCAACATAAATCACCGCAGTATTTTTTCCTAAGGAAATTCTGATATTTGAACCTCTAATCTCTCAGTTAATAGCCAGATGCTTTGCCCATTTCACTCTGGAGCACTGCTTGTTATATAAGAAATTCAGAGCCATTGCAAACAAGTGGAATCAACTCACAGCTGACCCTCCAGCAGGCTTTCAAAGGCTGTAAATTGCATGGGAGATTAACCTTCTTTCTCCTCTGGAGCCCCTGTTGGATTTGAACCATCAGAGAAGAGTGGCATTTCAACTAGCAGCTTACCTCCTTATGGTCTACACCACCAGAGCTCCCTCCATGCTCCATAGTCCATGTTTAATAAACATGAATTAAATTAATAGCTCCCCAGATTACTACTCTTGTTTGTGCCGTCGCTTTTGAGAGCTCTTCTCATCCTATTCTCACCTGCTGTGAGAATAGCTCCTGCCACATCCTGAGAGAGGCCATCTCTTGCTCCTGGTGACAAAAGTGCCAGCAAGGCTTCCTCTGTGCGTTGATGTCAGCATTAGCCTGCTGTATTTCATATAGAAGGTGCTCCCCAAACTGACATACACCCCTTATTCTGATCAACATTGGTTAGTTTGAAAGGTCTAATTTTTCTTTTTTACTTTTCTGGTGATTGTGTATGGTGGCATTTAAACGTTTTTATTTTATATTGGTTTGCATACAAAATTCACATCCATTGTATTTCACACTATCGTTCATTCAACCTGTGTTTCATACAATCATTCCCATTCACGGTGTTTTGTAAAATGAATCACTATGGAAATCCCCATGTCCTTGCATCACTGCCTCTATTTCTTGAACTTGATATTGACCCACAGCTGGAGAGAAGGCAGGCTGTTTGAGTGCCAGAGGTCTGCTGGGCTCAGAATCACTTCTAACTTGTGTTAATGGCTCATACTCAAGACCCACAGCACCTTATCTCTGAGGATGCATTCTTTCAGATGATTCCTTGGCTCCTTATTAACGGATTCTTTGTGGGCTCTTCTTTTCCTTTGTCCATCCAGTATATGCAGTTGTTATTGTTATTGTTATTGTTGTGTGCCATTGATTTAGAACCAACTTGTAGCTCATTCTCCAGTAGGTTTTCAGATACAGTAAATCACACAGTAGGAGACAGCCCATCCTTCTCTCACAGAGCAGCTGGTAGATTTGAATTGTGTGCCTTTGGGATTGGAGCACAGCTTCTTACCACTAGGCCACCACAGAGATATGCCTAAATCCAAGTTTGAGCACAGTTGACACTTTAGTTGAAACCCTAATACCTGATAGAGGTAAAGAATTCTCTGTCCACAGGTGAACATGCTTTCCCTGCATTTTAGGAGAGACATCCAAGGTCCTGATAGAATTTCCAGAAAAAATTCAAGCCACTTAATAAATTGAAATATGCAATAAACAATGTTTTTTGTCATGTCTCAGATATTGCATGGAACAGATTTATCCTAAAGAAGTTCCATATAAAAACGAAGCACCTCAGCAAAAGTGATGATGTGGTCATGTTGTCTTTGATCCCTACATCCCTGGACTTCTTTTAAGTCTTGAAGTATTTTTGCATAAATAGAAATAAAAACAGTAAATCGTCAACAGTATAGTGAAATCAGACCAAAAGTTGCATGAGATTTATGAAAATTATTTGCTTGCCTAGAATTGTAATTTAGCTGAGCAGCCTCTTTTTTTATTTTCTAATCGACAGATTCTAGTACTAAACTGAAGCACCAGTCGGATCCACTTGAAAGACAGGGACAGTGATGTTCTTTTTTTATTTTATTTTATTATTTTTATGTGTGTGTACCGTCAAATCAGATCTGACTGGTACAGGAGGAGATTGTCCCTCCTTTCTTGGCAGAGCATCTGGTGGATTCGAACCATGCACCTTTGGGATTGCAGCGCACCTTCTTGCCACTAGGCCACCAGAGCTCCCCGACAGTGATGTTCTTAATGTGGTCCTAAATGACGGACCTCCAGGATTGCCCTTGGTAGGACAAATGCAACTAGTTAAGTACGTTTGTCCATTTGTCCTACCTAGGTTTGACATTTAACCCGATTAAGATCACTTTTCTTGTGCTGCAGATGGAACAAGCCTCTTGATCAGAAAGTTCTAGACTCCAAAGTAAAATGTGTGTCTTAGATGCACAAAGAGCTTTTGGGAAACATGTATTTGTGATTAGGAAAGGCCTTTGGCGAAGTGCTGGATGAGAGAGAGAAATCAGGAGGCTACTTTTGCTGAAATCACTTCAGAATTCATCAAATCACACCTGAAAAACCCTTATACACAAAGGAATACTGATTTATTTGGGAAAATTTGGTGAATAGCTTCTGAATCTTTGTTCACTGGAGATACAAAATCTACATGTCTTGTCTTCTGCTAGCCATTTAGCTATCAAGATTGGCATGGATTCATCTCATCTTACACTTTCAACCCAAATCAAAGCACCTGGCTAAAGGTAGAAATAACCTTGTTATTCCATCTTTAAGAATTCAAGCAACATATTGCATTGGAATTGTTTATGTTAAAGACATCTTGTAAAATGCTAAAGACAAGAATGTTGCTTTGAAGACTAAGATGTGCCTGGCCCCAAATGTGATGCTTTCAGTTTCCTCATAGAAATGAAAGCTCATCAACAGCATGCATTTATGCAGATGACACAGTTTTGCTTGATGAAAGTGAAGACTTTGCAGTGCTTACTACAGAAGATTAAAGACTATAGCTTTCAATATGGATTGCATCTCAACCCCAAGTTGACAAAAATACCATAAGACCAACAAACCATGTCATGATGTTGTTGTTGTTATGTGCAATCGAGTCACTTGCGATTCATAGTGACCCTATGTGCAAAAGCCTTAAACTCTGCTCTGTCCTGTGCCAATTGCACTGTCTCTAATATACCCATCCCAATTACCCCAATCACTGAATCAATCCACCTCATAGAGGGCCTTCCCCTTCTGCGCCATCCCTCCACCCTCCCAAGCATGACATCCCTCTCCAGGGACCGGTCCCTCCTTACAACATGGCCAAAGTATGTCAGATGAAGCCTCAGAATCCTTGCCTCCAAGGAGCAGCCCGATTTAACCCTCTCTAGGATGGTTCCAGCACCACAGCTCAAAGGCATCAATTCTTCTTTTATCCTCCCTAGTCATTGTCCAACTCTCTGATACATAACAAGTGATTGCAAAGACCATGGCCTGTATCAGACGCACCTTAATCTCCAGAGAGGCACCATTGCTCTTCAGTACTTTGGAGAGGTCCCTAACAGCAGACTTTCCCATCGCAATACATCTTTTAATTTCCTGGCTGCTACTGCCGAAAGTGTTGGCCGTGGAGCCAAGCAAACTAAAGCTGTGAACAATCTCAATCTCTTCACCATCCATCCTGATGCTGCCAGTTGGTCCAGTTGTGAAAATCTTTGTCTTCTTGATAGTGAGCCTCAATCCATATTAAAGGATGGAGAAAATATTGACGATGTAGATGACTTCTTACTTGGTGCCATCATCAAAGCCCCTGGCACCAGCATCCAAAACACCAGGAAATGTATAGGATTGAGAAAATCTACTGTCAGAGACCTCTCCAAATTACTGAGGAGCAATATTAGTTTGAAGACTAAATGTATCTGATTCAGGCTTTTCAGTCACTTGCTATGCATCTGAGAGCTGGATCATGAATAAGGGTAACAGAAGAAGCAATGATGCCTTTGAACTGTGATGTTGGAGAAGAGTACTGCATAGTCTATGGACTGCCAAAAGAACGAACAGATATGTCTTGGAAAATGTGCAACTAGAATGCTTTTGGGAAGCAAGGATGACAAAGCTTCATCTCGCATACTTTGGTCATGTGGCTAGGAGAAATTATTCTTTGGGAGTGACATCGTGCATGGAAAAGGTGGAGGGTCAGCAGAAGAGAATTAGACTCTCAATGAGATGGACTGCAGCAATGGGCTGAGGTGTGTCAGAGATGAAGAGGATGGCACAGGATGGGACAGTGTTCGGATCTGTTGTTCATAGAGTCCCTAGGAGTCATACTCGACTTAGCAGCTCCTAACAACAACATGTGAATGTGAAAACTGGAAAATAAATAAGGAAGAACAAAGAATGGAGGCCTTTGAATTGTGATATTGTTGAATAATATTAAATATGCCATGAATGGGTTGACCAGGTGGATTTACACAGTGACTGCAGTGTGTCAGGAAGTGTGAAGATGGCACAGGGTTCAGATCTGTTGGTTCTAGGGTTGCTATGGGTTGTACTGGACTCAAGGGCACTTAACAACAACAACAACCTATCATAGACTATTGGAAGAACTAACCAATCTGTCTTGGTGGAGATGAAGCCAGAATGCTTCCTAGAGATGGCATGGTGAGACTGTCCCACATATTTGGGGTTTGCTATTAGCAGAAGCTGGTCTTTGGAGAAAGGCATTGCACTTGGTGGAGGGTCAAACAAAAGAAACAAAAAAAAAAGGAAGATGCTCAATGAGATGGGTTGACAGTGGCTACAATAATTGGCTGAGACATGGAACTGGTAATGAGAATGGCATAGGCCAGGACACTCAATGTTGCATTCTATAGTAAATGGGGCTGATGTGAACCAGCACTGACTACAACAGCAAATATGTGGGCTCATTTTAAACCTTTGAGAGTTGAATAACAAGCTAGGATTTTTTTTAAGAAAAAATGTTAACAGTTTGGAGAAATTAGGTCAGTCATAATGGAAACATGAATTAATATTAACAAGGTAGACTCTTCATTTTCTTCCCTGGGTCCTGGCTTTTTTGTGCTTGTCATAGGTCTAATGGAGCCAGAGATGAGCCATGCAATACCTGGGCACTTGTAACAAAACAAGAGTAGATAAAGAGGGATGAAATCATGCATGGAAGCAGGAAGCAATTAACCACATAAAGAAAGTGAAACATCGTCAATGATAAGCCTCAACAGCAATTTACTCAGGTTTGGGAACTTTTTGTTCTGCAGGTTTTATAAGTTTTCCGGGTTTATCGCAGCTTCCTTAATTCAGTAGTGTCTTTTGAAAAAGAGTTACACAGTTATTACTGCCCACATATTCAGGTCTTTTTTGCTTTATAGACAGTAGATGTGGGTAGAAAGAGTGAGAATAGGCAACAGAGATGGAAATTTCAAAAAGCTTTAATGGTACCCTTTGCTTGAGCATTTTCTCTTATTTTGTTCTTTGCCACCATGTGGTATTGCCTTGGGATAATGGGGTGCTCTGCTGTCTTTGGAAAACACCACAAAGTGGTGATGAATAAATAAAGGGGGATGTAACTCTGGAAGTCTGATTCCTTACTATAAGATGCTCTTTCCCTTTGGATCAAAAACCTTGTGATTCTATTTCCACCCTCCCCCCGAGTTGGATCTTCATCCTCATTCTACAATAATGATTTTATATAGTATTTGTCCTGTGGGACTGAATTAGTTCACTCAGCAGAATGTTCTTCAGTCCTTTCCAAGTTAGGTAGTAATTTACAAAATTATTACTCCTGTGTGCTGCATAGTATTCCATTGATTCTTTATTAAGAACTTTGTATAGTTGGATATTTATTTCTCTCCCATATTAAGTAAAAGGATTTTGTGCATCCAGTATTTGGGATAGTATGGTTCTTTGAAACAAGCACACGGCGATTATATTTCACATGCTTTGGACATGTTATCATGAGGAGCCAGGCTCTGGAGAGTGATATCATACATGGAAAAATACAGAACAGTGAAAAATTCAACAAACGAGATGGATTGACAGAGTAGCCACAGCAATGGACTCAAACATAAAAAAGGTCTGGCAAAGGACTGGCCACTGTTTCCTCCTGTTGTTCGTAGGTCAGTCTGAGTTGAAGGCTAACGTGATGGCACCTAAGAACAGTTCCTGGATGCGGGTGGTCTTTAACACAGGCAGTAGAAGACATATCTGATGTATCTGCCTGTTGGACTAAGATGTGTTCATTAAATCTCTTTGTGCTGCAATCAACTCATAGCTGACCCTTTAATGGGTTCTCAGAGGCTGTAATGGCACAGGAGATTGGCCATCTTTCCCCCTCAGGGCAGCCGATGGATTTGAAGCACCAGAAAGGTGCTCACTTTGGGTTTACAGTGCAACTTCCTACCTAGTAGGCTACCGGGCCTCCTTCCCTAAGAGCTGATTTGGCCCATAATATATTGTGAATACATGTGAAGAAATGTCTTATTTAAGCAAAATTCTGGCACACATATGTTCCTTTAAAGGAAATGTAAACATCAGATGATCTAATCGGCTGTTGTTGTTGTTGTTGTTGTTGTTGTTATGTGCCGTCAGGTCGCTTGCGACTCATAGCGACCCTATCTGTACAGCAGCCCTAAACTCTGCTCTGTCCTGTGCCAATCACACTGTCTCCAACACACCCATCCCGATTACCCCAGTCACTGAATCAATCCAACTCATAGAGGGCCTTCCCCTCCTGTGCTGTCCCTCCACCCTACCAAGCATGATGTCCCTCTCCAAGTACCTGTCCCTCCTTACAACATGTCCAAAGTATCTTAGACAGAGCCTCAGAATCCTTGCCTCCAGGGAGCCACCCAGTTTAACCCTTTCCAGGATGAATCTGTTTGTTTTCCTAGCAGTCCATGGTACACTCAATACTCTTCTCCAGCACCACAGCTCAAATGCATTAATTCTCCTTCTATCCTCTTTAGTCACTGTCCAACTCTCTGATGCGTAACAAGTGATAGCAAAGACCATGGCCTGTATCAGACGCACCTTAGTCTCCAGAGAGACACCGTTGCTCTTGAGTACTTTAGAGAGGTCCCTAACAGCAGACTTTCCCATGGCAATATGCCTTTTAATTTCCTGGCTACTGGTGCTGAGAGTGTGGACTGTGGAGCCAAGCAAACTAAAGCTGTGAACAATCTCAGTCTCTTCACCATCCATCCTGATGCTGCCAATTGGTCCAGTGGTGAGACTCTTTGTCCTCTTGACATTGAGCCTCAATCCATATTGGAGGCTGCATTCCTTGAACCTCTGCAGCAAGCGCTTCAGGTCCTCCTTAGTTTCAGCAAGCAGGGATGTGTCATCTGCATAATGCAGATTATTGATAGATCTTCCACCAATCCTGACCCCACATTTCTCCTCATAGAGCCCAGCCTCCTGGATAATCTGTTCTGCATACAGGTTGAAAAGGTATGGAGACAGTACACATCCCTGGCACACGCCCTTCCCAATTTTGAACCATGCAGTGTTCCCTTGCTCTGTTCTGACAACTGCCTCCTGGTCCAAGTATAGATTTCGCATTAGCACGATCAAGTGTTCTGGGATTCCCATTCTTCTCAGAGTCAGCCACAGTTTGTTATGATCCACACAGTCAAACACCTTTGTATCATCAATAAAACACAGATACACATTCCTCTGATATTCCCTGCTTTCAGCTAAGATCCATCTAACATCAGCTATAATATCCCTAGTACCACGATCCATTCTAAATCCAGCCTGGACTTCTGGCAATTCTCTGCTCATGTGTTGTTCCAGTTGTTTTTGGATAATCTTCAGTAGAATCTTGCTTGCATGTGATATCAACGATATTGTTCTATAGTTTCCACAATCTGTTGGGTCACTCTTCTTTAGAATGGGAGCAAATATAGATCTCTTCCAGTCAGTTGGCCATCTAGTGAACAAAAATTGTAAAATAATTGAACTATTTTCAAAAGTGCTGGAAATTAGTGTTAAACTCTAGCCATTTTACTTTCTTGGAAGACTGAAGAAAAAATAACTCTGAATGAGTTGTAAAATATTTTTTATTTATTTTTTCATCTTATTCAAATGAAAGTTTACAAATCATTTCTTTTTACTCAACCATTTGTGAAGATTTTATATTAACTATAGTGATTTAATGTAATTATTACACTCTCATCAAATTTTTATTGTATATTGCTTTCCCTTCACTCAGCTTGGAAGCAGGAGTGGCATCCACTTCCTAAACAACATGTCTCTGGAAACTCTATGCACTTTGATAAGTGTTGATGGTTGTAGAGGGGCTTCAAGCCTTTTATTCACAGGGTCACAATGAGTCACACTTGATTCAATGGCAATCAGTAACAACAGCTTCACTCACCTAATTTTTAATAATGAAGTTTTTTCCCTGTGTTTTTAACAAAGGTTTACAGAAAATTTGGATTTTCATGCATTCATTATTGTATATTTTCCTCCCTTCCCTTCTCCTTCTCCTCCTTCAGTTCACTCTCTTTTTTTTCTCTTAGTATTCTTTCATTGTTGCACAATTTTCTCCCTCCTCCTCAAGCCCTCTTTGCAATACCTCTTATTCTAGACTGTTGTCTTACATATAATGCCTAATCATATATTCCTTCTAAACTGTTCTTTCCTTCATTGATTCCAATACAGTGTTCATTATCTATCCATTCTTTTCTTATTCTCCTCCCAACCCCCTCATGCCAGTCCTGTTTTATATAAGTGGTGTTATGCAATATCTGTCCTTTTTAAACTGAGATATTTCACTCAGCATAATATCCTCTAGTGTCACTCATGTTGTGTAATGTTTTATGAGTTCATTGTTTTCAGCACTGCGTAGCATTCCATCATGTGAATATACCATAGTTTCTCTGTCCATTCATTTACTATGGACATTTGAGTTTCTTCCATATCTTTGCTGTTATGAACAATGCAGCAGTGAACATGGTATGCATGCATCTGTTTGGATGGCAGTTCTGATTTCTTTAGGATATATTCCCAGTAATACTATTGCTGGGTCAGATGGTATGTCTATTTCCAACTTTTTAGGAAAGCACCATACTACCTTCCATAGTGGTTTGTACCATTTTATACTCTCATAGGTAGTGAATAAGGGTTCCAATCTCTTCACAACCTTGCCAGCATTTGTTGTTTGCTGTTCTGTTGAACTTTGCTATTGTTGTGGGGGTGAGGTGATATCTCATAGTTGTTTTTATTTCTTCATGTGTTTGTTTGGCATCTGAATGTCTTTGGTGAAGTGTCTATTCATATCCAGTGCCCATTTTGCAATTGAGTTGTTTACCTTTTTCTTGTTAAGATGCTGGAATATTCCATAAATTTTATATAAGAGTCCCTTATCAGATATTACCAAATCTTTTTCCCCCCAGTCTGTGACTTTCCATTTTACCTTGTTGGAGAAATTTTTTGATGTGCATAGGGATTTGATTCTTCGGAGGCCCCATTTATCTCTTTTGTTATTTCCTGGTTGTGGACTTTATTTCCCCCTCTCCCTCCTTTCTCATCCCTATTAAATATCCAGGATTGGTTCATCTAGGTAAACCTTTCCTTCACTTTTTATATTAGTTGTCTTGTGCCATATCTGTTCTTTTGTGACTGATTTGTATCACTAATCATAATTTCTTCTATTTCTTGGAAGAGTTTTGTAGTAAAAGAGCTGACAGTTGCCTCTCGGGTTTGAAAATAACCCATTGGCATCAAATAGATTCAGACTCATGGTGACCTCGTATATGTCAGAACTGTGCTTCATTGGATTTTTCAGGACCAAAATAATTCGGAAGCATATTTCTAAGCTTTCCTCCCTAGACACTCCTGGGTGCTTTTATTCACCAACCTCTCAGTAAGTAGCCCAATACTTAACCATTTATTTGTTCCACCCAGGATCTCTAGCATTTTCTTTTACCTTCTATCCTCATAGTGACCATTGACCCTGTGCTGAGGACCATGATTTCTTTTGCCCTCAAGTCAGAACTGACTCATTAGCTGACCCTCCAGCACATTTTCATAGGTTGTGAATTGCAAGGGCGTAGATTGTCTGTCTTTCTCCCAAAGAGTGGCACTGAGATACTTGCCTTTATGTGGGCAATGCAACTCTTTACCCACTAGGTCCCCAGAGCAACCTGTTTTCAAATGTTCCTGTTGTTTTGTGCCATTGAGTTAGATCTGGCTCATAGCTGACCCTTCAGTGCATTTTCAGAGACAGTAAACAATATGGGAGAAGATTGCCCATCTTCCCGCCATGGAGCAGCTGGTGGATTCAAACCACATGCCTTTGGTTGGCAGTGCAACACCTTGCTGCTGAGCCACTAAAGACGAGAGTCCTCCGCCAGTTGACTCAGGCACTCTGGGACTAGGAAAAGGAGCCTGGCTAGCACAGTGTATAATGTGTCCAGCTGCTAACTAAAATCTCCCCTGTTCAAATCCACCAGCACTTCATGGGACAAAGATGGGCAGTGTCATCCCATATGGAGACCTTCCCTCTGTCCTCTGTCAAGATTTACAGCTTTTGGGAACCTGCTGTGTGGTGGGTCACTGCGAGATGAAGTTGACACAATGACAAAGAGCATTTGCTGTAGTAGGACTATGCAGTGTTTTCAGAAAGATGCACAAGTGCTGAGGGTCATGGTGACGCACTGGTTTCTAAGTGGCACACTCTTGCAGTCTCCTGTACCACGGTTTAGAGCGTCTCTCTTCCCAGACATTGCCATGTGAGGACGTGTTATCAGCCCCAACCCCCTGTGCAAGTCAGTCAGCAGGCATTATTCACTCATCTTTCACACCCTCCTCTGAGTGCTGGCCAACCGCTTGGGAGTAAAGAAAAGAGGAAGACCACAATAAGATCTCCCATTAGCAGCCATTAGGAGCTCAGCATTCAGAGCTCAGCAGCCACTGAAATAGATTTTTCATAAATTTCCTGAGCAGCCGTGTGGAACACAAGATAAAGAGCAGTCGTTTTGCTCCCACTTTTACAGATGGCATTAAATAACTTCCTTTGGCCACAAAGCTTTCACGTTAGAGGCCGAACAAAGATCTCCTAGTCCAGGGACAGTAACATGAGCTCATGGGGCTGCCTGGAAATTAGCACTTGAAGAGAGTGACTGAGAATTAGATTTCAGGAAGACAGCAAACGAATATGGGCATGGCGTGGCATACAGGAAAGAGCACTGTCCATGTCTCTCTCTCTCTCTCTCTCTGTGTGTGTGTGTGTGTTCCATTTTGCTTCACTGAAATATTTGAATGGGACCTCCACGCCAAAAAAGAAAGAAAACTGTTACTGTGTAATTGATCCTGATCTATAGCAACCTATAACACCAAGAAATGCTTCCAGGACTTCCAAGGCTGTTCATCTTTATGGAAGGAGACTGCTGCACCCTTCTTCCTCCAAGCAGCTGAGAGTTTCGAACCACTGACCTTTTAGTTAGCAGCTGCCCACTTTAACCACTGTGTACCTCAGGTGCCCTGCGATCTCCCCTGTTGTTAGGTGCCATGGAATCAAATACAACTCATAGCAACCCTATGAGCAGCTGCCCCGAACCCTGGCCTAACACTTCCAGTAGATAGACCATCAACAATTCAAAAAGAAGAATCTTGTGTTTTTCCTAGCTTGCTATATTAAGGAGTTCTTTTGAGTCTGATAAGACTGGATAGCCTTTATTTACCATGGTCATTTACTGACGATCCTGTTTAAAATGGGAATGACAGGCCAAGCAGCCTGTCTATTATTTAGACAGTGAAACACATTGATGAATATTGGAATTTTGTTAAAGAAAGGGGGATGCAAGGAGGTGAGCTATTTCACTGAAAGAGATTGCCTTTTAAATATGATTAGCACTTCAAAAAGATTGTAAAAAAATAAAATAAATAGCAACAGCCTTACAGTTTAGGGATTAAAGACCAATACATTTATTAATTTTTAGATTTAACTCAATTCTAAGTTGTTCATGATAACATCACTGGCTGATTAATATTAATCATAAACACCTAGTTACATATCCATTCTCTCTGTGTCTAGGTCTCTGTCTCTCTCAAGTATGTGCACGTACAGGCGCGCACACTCATAGCATGTTGTATATTAAATGGAGACTGAATGGTCAATGAGTTTGTGAGCAGTACAATACTTGTTATTCTTCTGTCACAGTCAAGAAACAAAGGCATTCCAGAGCTTAGATCATGTGAGGGAACTCTCCCTCTCTCTCTCTCTCTCTTTCTGGCTTCCAGTAAATGTATCGTCCAGTTCTCAAGACGCACACACTAAAGTAAACTTAGACTCTTATCCAGACTCTTTACTCAGAAGACAAAGGAATTAGGTTTTCCCTGAGGATTTTCCTAAACCAGTTAGATTTGCTTCTTTTGATCCAGGCGTACCAAAGACAGTACTAAGAGAAGTTTAGTCTTGGGAATTACTATTTAAAACAAAGGCCAGAAACAGTGGTGTCTATTTTTATAGCCTCCTCATTTCTCTCCAGTTACCAAGTGCAAGCTAATTTGAATTCCGTTTCCAGTGAGGACAGTTAATTTGATTTCACTGTACAGTCCAATAGTCTGCAGCTTATACTTGATTACTTGGTATTAGGTATATATAGTTGCCTTTTGCCTTAACAGTTTGCGGAGGATTTTAGATCTGTTCTATGGCCTGCCTGGACTCATGGAAAACTGACGACACTGAAAGAGAATTGTTGGAGTCCGGCTTTCCTGATGGCACTTTTTAAACACAGCAGTGGGGGGAAAAATAACAGAGCACTAGTCAGATGTGATTTTTGGCAGTGACTTCACTCGAATGACTCCGGGCATCCCCAGAAATTATAAACCCTCAGAGGTGTTCAAGGTACAGTAAATAAAGCAAGATGCAGTTATTTTCATGTTCACCCTATTGATTCAGTTCCCTTCTCTGCAAGTTTTTAGTAACATGGATTTCTATCTAACTGAAAGGTCAGCTTTGAAGTAAGTGTAAAGTTATTTACAGGAAATGAAGCAGAAAGCAAGCCTTCATGCCTTTTGAAATGTATCTATTATTCAGGAGAAAATGGACTGTGTCATCAGGCAAAAGAAAAACAGATCCCTACCTTCTTATCATAAAGTTAAATAAGTACTCACTGTATGAGAAGTGAGCTATTAGCTGTAAAATGCGAAATTTACCCACGTCTGTTTCGCCACATTTTGGATGTGAAAGCAGGAAATAAACAACTGTGAATTAAGGTTTTAAGCAAACATCTACCAGTTAGAATTGGGGGGCAGGGAAGGTGAGGAAGACTGCCAAATGAGAGAACCATTTTTTCCCCCTCAATATGGGATAGTAACTAGACATTTGTGATCACTACATAATCAACAACATGTTTAAATATTTAATTTCTTGTCAGTTGTTATCTAAATTGACTTCAACTCATGTTTATTTAAGTGTGAATGTGTTACATGTAACTACATCTGTCAGAGGAAAGTGGCAAATTAGAGCACTTTATAGGTAGCTCCTTCTGCAGGGAGAAAAGAGCAGGAGAGGGAGAAATCTGATGAAGAAAAAGAACCTAGAAGTTGTGATTTACCCATAGAGTTAAGCTGGACTTCTTACATAAGGTTTTCATCGCTGAGTGTCAGGCTCCTTTCTAACTGTCAGAAGAGTGCTGGCTGGAGGTGTCTGTGTAGTGACATGTAAGTGAGCTCTCTGGAGGACTGCTTGACCCATCTTGGTCCTTATTTACAATGCTTGGTCACTACAGTATAGTTCAGTTGTACATCCATCTTTAAAAATAAAAATCTATTAAAAAAACTCCTGGGCCTTCGCATCATAGCAGGTACCAGGGGATCCACAGTTTCATTCAGCATAATCTCTGTGCTGCTCTGTTGTGATTGTTGTTAAAAGTATTGACAGGTCTTATGCCATGCTTAGAAATAATATAAAGGTAAAAGATAATGCAAGAGATCCACCGAATGAATTCCGTGGTCTAAAACAGGACATGGTTGAACATGCTGGGGATTCATTTACCTAGGAAATGACAGCTCAGGGACTCTCCCAGGTTGTGGCGCTAAGGAAGACCAAGAAAACCCCACTCTCGTGGTAAGTGAACATTCAAAAAATGAGAATGTGGGACACAAGGCCTGCATTCTTACCATTGTTCATCTCTTCCTCTCGCCCTAACACTTGATCTGAATACCACAGGAAGAGAATTCCACTCTTTGACATCACATTGTTCAAAAGATGCGGTGCACTGATTCGGGGATGAGGGACAATGTCAGGAGGAAGGAGTGGAACCCTGAGTAGTGAGTCAGAAAAGTCACTCCTAGAAGTGGAGAAAAGAATATGCCAGGTCTCCTTCAGGAAGTAAAGCTAGAGATGTGATGAGAAAAGCAGATCTGATCAATTCCCAGCTAAAATACCATAAAATCACAACTAACATCTGCCTCCATCAGTCAAATAAATTTGGGGAAATTTATTAGCTCAATTTATCCATTTCCTCCTAAGTAAAAAAAAAAAAAAGGCATATGAGACCTCTGTGGGCTTGGAGGTAAGGAATTGCACTACCAATACAAAGGTATGGGGAGGGCTGTTCGAATCCCCCAGCTGCTGCCGGGAGTAGAATGGGAAGGTGCCTCCTGTATGATTTACTGTCTATGAAAACCCACTGGAGAGTCAGGGTTGCTTCTGACCCCTCAGTATACAAAAATACCATTAAGAACTAACTTTTAGACTGAAACAATGATAACATGTGTATGGCGTTTTAGTCCAATGCCTGGCGTTGGATAAATGTTTGCTATCATCCACTGTTCTGCTCTAGCCAGGTAATACAATGGGCTGTAGAGGTTTTGGACTTAATTCCCTGTACCTTAGGCTCTGGAAAGAACCAGAAACTGTTTATTCTCTTAATACTTGATAGAGTAGCAGATCAGGAAATAGCAGTCTGTGGTATTTGTGACTTTCCATAGTAACCATCTCTGTTTACCCCTCTTAGCTGGAGGAAATAAAGGCAATATGGGCTGGATTAGTTGGAACATGCCATTCACTTTTTACCACAATGTGGTCGGTAAGAATAGGGACTCTAATTGCAAAACTTATATATATCAAGTAGTTGAGAATGTCAACTGCAATTGGGGGATAAGGAAAAATAGATAAATTTACACAGAAATTGGCTTCATACTTTAAATTTTATTATTTGAACAATAGTTTACTAATTTCAAATATATAAGAAACATGATCTTCTAAACAAATCAATAATTCCAGACTGTCAGATTACTCGCTGGCCTCATAGAATGAGGATGCCAATAGACTCAGAGACAGGTGGACTTTCCCTTCACTTATGCAACAGTTAGACATTGAGCATTAACTGGCCTGCCCTGTGGTAAACATTAAGGTAAAACGAGGAATAAGATGGACAAATACCTTGCCACTTGGAACCTTTAATCTGCTAGGGGAGAAAGAGAATAATAAATCATAAAATAACCCATGTGTTTAAAACTTATTATAAAGGCTAACAAGGAAATAAATAGGGCCTTCAGTCCTGTTCTTTACCTGCTGTGTGATTCTGAGTAAGCCACAGATCTACAGACTATTAGAATCTGAATGAATATTAGGGATTAATTACAAAGACCTTGGGAGATAAAAAGTTAACAACAAATGCAATGATTAACTACTATGCATATCTAGTTATTAACCATTCGTCTCTTATAATTTAAGCCTCTTTTAAGTAATTCTGTTACATGCTGCTTTTCCTTACTCAAAGTACAACACACCTGTTAAAAATGTAAAACGTATTTCCCTAAGAATTCTGTATAGTAATAGCACCATTTTCTCCCAGGTGGATTGACCTAAAGACGACTCCCTATAAATGTCTAGAAAACATCTGGAAAAGTGGCCAGGCAGTATACCCACTGGCAGTGGGTCACTCTTGATACACAGTGACATTCTATCAGCAGTCCGAGGCTATAAATTTTAATGAATGAGACTGGCCATCTTTCTCTGGTGGAGCAGCTGGTAGATTCTACCCCTTCACCCTTTTAATTAGCAGCAAAGACACTATCACGATACCACAAGAGCTCCTTAATAGAGCACAATATTTATTTCATATTAATAAAAGCATTCTTATTCTAACTTCCACTGTTGACACTTTTTCATATGTTCAATATTGAAATAAAAAGTGTTCTGCATCTGATAAAAAGTGTTCCATTAGACATCAAATAAATTCATCTTTTCACTTAAGTTTGTGAATATTGTTTCATATTCTTAGTTTATTTGTGTCTGTGAGGTGTGTTAAGCACCATGAATGAAGGGTATTAAGAAATGGCTGCTCTGAAATCACAGAGGGTGTTTTGTCTAGTCATCTCGTATCTCACATACCTCCCAGCAGAGTACCACGTATTACATTAATTATATGTAATTAAATGCTGTGTAACACTTTAACAATTATATTCCTATTTTAATTCGAATAGAGAAGCTAATTAGGGTTCAAAGCAACCCTATGGACAACAGATTGAAAGCTTGCCCTCTCTACAAGCATTACAAAATAGTGGGCATAGTCGTTGTATTCTAGGATCTAACTAAAATCTCTGCAGTCTTTGAGAAACAAATTAACATTATTAAACTTAGATGAGACTAATGTTTATAGCCAAATACAAAATTGAACCTTTTCAATGAGAATACTGTAACAGTTCAGAATTCTCAAATAAACTGATGAATTCATTCTTTCCAACATGTAGGGAAGGTGAATTATAAAGTGTTAGGTATAGAATCAAAACTATGATATTTGGTAGGAATATCATTCTGGCTGTTGTCAAAATACTAAGATCATGACATATTCATTTCAATATTAGGTTTTGCAGAATAACCAATACTTCTGTCTGTGCTAATATAAATGAATAGTTTCCTACTGTGGAGCTCCCTTATTTTTGTTTTAATGTGACCATTCGCTTAACACTCACATATTCTCTCTTCAGAGAAGGGAAAATTATATCATTATGCTATAACTTTATAAATGTGAAAATAATTATCAAACTGTATTTAATCTTTTTAAGAATGTAATTAGAGGTAAACATGAGCAACTAAGGCATGTTGTTGTGGTTGTTGAGTCAAGACCGACTTACAGCTGATCCTCTGGCAGGATCTCAGGGGATGAGGAGATGGCCCATTTATTACCTTGGTGCAACTGGTAGATTTGAACCATATGTTTTTGGGTTAGCAGCACAGCTCCTTAACCACTAGGCCACCAAAACTCCATTAGTAAGACACACTCATAAGTTACTCTCTGCCTTATGTGCTACTGAATCAAACCTTATCCCCTAGAAGAGAGACCAGAGCACAATCATTAGTATTTGTTGAAGGAATGAACGGGTCAGTTAAAAATATCTGACTTACTTTACAGATACCTGACTGGCCATTTTCTCCCCCTTAATTTCTAGCTTAAAAGCCATCTATGTGGAGATCCTTGTTGCATGTACTGTGGTAAAGGTACTATATATGTGTATTTAAAAGCCATAAGCTAGGGAGCTCTGGTGGCCTAGTGGCAAGACGCTGCACTGCCATCCCAGAAGTACGCAGTTCAAATCCACCAGATGCTCTGCTGGAGGAGGAGGCAATCTCCTCCTGTACCAGTCAGATCTGATTTGACAGTACACGTAAAAATAATACAATAAAAATAAAAAATAAAAGAAAAAATTAAAAAAAGAAAGCTATAAGCTATGTCCTCTATGCCTTTGAGACAAATCGTCGGACACCTGGAAGCTTTAATTTAAAAAATATAAAAATCAGTCGTTGTTAGCACATTTGCAACATTATACAATCATTATCACCATCTTGTTACAGAACTTTTTAATCACTCATAAAAGAAACAGTATCTTCTGGCAGTCTCTCACCCTCCCCCTGGTTTCTTGCAACCACTAATATACTTTCTATGGAATTGCCTATTCTGGATCTTTCATAGAAATGAAACCATACATTCACTTTGTGGCATATATCAATATGTAATCCTCTTTATTTATTGCTTAATACACAAAATTTTGCTAATTAATTGTTCACTTAATGGACATGTGTCATTTTTACTTTGTATCCACTGTGAATGGTACTGCTTTGAACATTCATGTGCAAGTTTTTATATGCATCTATATTTTCAATTCTGCAGAGTATATGTAGAAGTAAAATTGTGGGAGCATATGGGAATCACCATGTTTAACTTTTGAGGAACTGCTAAATAGTTTCCAGAATGCATATGGCATTTTATGTTCCCACCATCAGCATATGAGGGCTCTAGTATATTCACATTTTCACCATCACTTATGACTGTGCCTCTTTCTTATTCTAGTCATCTTAATGAGTATGATCTAGTGTCTCCTGTGGTTTTGAGATGCAGATGAAGATTCTGAACACATCCTCAGGTGCTTATTGGACAATTGCAGAACTGGTTTACAGAAATGCTCATAGAAATCCTTTATTTTTGAAATGTGTTGTCTTTTTAAAAACACTTTTTGTTGTGATTTGAGTGAAAGTTTATAGAGCATGAGGGTTTTTCAATCAATCATTATTGCATACTTTGTTCTATATATTAATTACAATACGTACAATGTCTGATTTGAGGTACAAGTGTCCTTTAATATATTCTGCATCCTAGACCCTTAGTTAGGTATGTGATTTGCAGATTGGTTCCTTTATCTCTTTCTTATGTCGGTTCTTTTTTCTCTCTATCATGTATTTGAAGTACAAAGTTTTGTAATTTTAAGTTCAATTCCTTTTTTCTTTCATTGTTGAAATTGATGTTGTATCGAGGAAACTATTGCCTAATCCAAAATCATCAAGAACTATAGTTATTGTTTGTTCTGTAAGTTTTATCATTTTAGCTCTTATATTCAGTGTTATGATCCATTTTGGATTAATTTTTACATGTAGTGTGAGGTCAGGGTCTGGTTTATCCTGTACATGTGAATCCAACTGTCTAGAACAGTTTGTTAAAAATATTATTCTTGCATCATTAAATTGTCTTTCCACCCTTGACAAAAATATCAGTTGACCATAAATATAACAACGTCTTTCTAGAAGGTCAATTCTGTTCCATTAATCTAGATACTTATCCTTATTCCTATACCGCACTGCCTTAATTGCTATAGCTTTATAGTGATTTCCAGGCCCCCAGAAATCAGATTATTAATGTTTGAAAGTTGATAAAGGTATGTGCAGAGTGATCCACAAAAGTTATAAATGAGTGCTCTGTTATTTTTTTTTCTTTGTAGAAGGTGTTGGACAATTTTGAGTCTCTTGACTTTTCATATGAATTTTAAGATATGTTTGTCAGTGTCTGCAAAGCAAGAAGATTAGATTTTTATCGTGATTTACTTTGAATCCATCGATTAATTTGGAGAGTATTACCTTTTTAACCATTTGCACTCTTCCTGGATGATACCCTTGATATCCTCCCACAACTCATCTGGTCTTCGCTCATTAGTGTTCAAAGCCTCAAAGCTGTTCCTGA
>NW_006399806.1:16887120-16891482 GCF_000299155.1 Elephantulus edwardii
ACTGAAGAGCAATGGTGTCTCTTTGGAGACCAAGGTGCGTCTGATACAGGCCATGGTATTTGTTATCACTTGTTATGCATCAGAGAATTGGACAATGACTAAGGAGGATAGAAGGAGAATTGATGCCATGGACTGCTAGGAAAACAGATTCATACTGGAAAGGGTCAAACCGGGCTGCTCCTTGGAGGCAAGGATTCTGAGGCTCCGTCTAACATACTATGGACATGTTGCAAGGAGGGACAGGTCCTTGGAGAGGGACATCATGCTTGGTAGGGTGGAGGGACAACGCAGAAGGGGAAGGCCTCTTATGAGGTGGATTGATTCAGTGATTGGGGTAATCGGGATGGGTGTGTCAGAGAGAGTGCAATTGGCACAAGACAGAGCGGAGTTTAGGGCTGTTGTACATAGGGCCACTATGAGTCGCAAGCGACTCAACAGCACATAACAATAACAACAACTTTTAAAACAATAGTCTATTTTTTCAATTCACAAATGTGGACTATCCTCCCATTTATTTGTTACCAGATCACATTATTTAGGTCTTTTAAAATGTTTTTCAGTGACGCTTTGTGGCTTTTAGTGTAAAAACCTTGCACTTTTGCTAAATATGTTGCTGAGTATTTTATTGTCAATAATACTGTCATTAATGGGATTATTTTTATAATTCAATTCTAGATTATTTTTCCTTGCTTTTATATAGAAATACAATTGTGTAATTCTCTCTTCTGCTGAAGCCTTGATGAACTGTTTAATTATTGTGTGTATGTGTTTGCATATATGTGTATTAATATTTTCTATATACCAAATTACATCTGAAAATATAATTTTACTTCTTTCTTTACAATTTGGATGCCTTTCCCCCCCTTACCTAATTCTTTCAGAATGAATTTCAAATATATAGATATTTTTTTTGGTTGCCTGACTGTCACCATTGTGGGTCACAGGCATGCTCCTGGGTAGGGCTTGTCCCAGTCAGCTCTGCCCTGTCATCGCAGAGTGCCCGCCTGGCTGAAGTTGAGAGCTGACGACATGAATGAGAAGATCTACAAGAAGAAGAGACTGACTCCTTCCCAAATCAGTGTGATCCTCAGAGATTCACATGGTATTGCAATAAAATCTTGAGAATCCTTGAGCATCCGAAGGACTTGCTCCTGACCTTCGTAAGGATCTCTACCATTTAATTAAGAAAGCTATTGCTGTGATGCTGAAGCCTGTGACAGTGATGTGCCAATCGTGGTAATGGCACCCATGGTGGACAGTGTTGGCTGGAGCTTCCCGACTAAATCAAGCCTGGAAGCAGGAGCGGCATCCACTTCCAAAATGGCTTGCCTCCGGAAACTCTATGTATGAACAGTGCTCAGGCTCTTTGTTCATAGGGTCGCTATGAGTCGTCTATGACTTGACCGCATTAAACAACAACAACAACATTGCTGTTCGAAAGCATCTTGAGAGGAACAGAAAGGATAAGGATGCTAAATTCCATCTGATCCTGATTGAAAGCTGAACTCACTGATTGGCTTGATTTTATAAGGCAAAGAGAGTCCTTCTCCCCATCTGGAAATAGGAATCATCCACACCCTCCACCCTGGTTGCGTAAATTTGACTTATGTACTTGAGCAATAAGATCATTGTTTAACTAATAATATTTTCAAGTATATTATCGAATAGAAGTGATAAGAGTGGACAAATTTTGTCTCTTTTATTTGTCATTTTTTGTTAAAGATTTCCATCTTGTGCCATTAAGCATGATGTTAATTGTGAGATTTTTTCTCATGTAATGTCTTCTTTTAGGTTAAGGAAATTTGTTCTATCCTAGTTGTTTAATATTTATCATAAATATTTGTTGGATTTTGTCATAAGCATTTTCTAGATCTGTTGATATAATCCTATGGGGTTTTACCTTTATTCTATTAAAATGGTCCTCAAACCCAGACAAATTATTATTCATATTCACTCTCTGGGACAGAGTAAAACTGCTTATTTGGGTTTCCAGTGGAAATTTTTATGGAAACAGACTGCAGTGTCTTTCTCTTATAGAACAAGTGGTAGGTTCAAACAACCAAACCTTGGGTTATCAGATAAGCACTTACCCATTAGGGCTTCTTCATTTACTCAGAGTATTTCCTTAAAATAGTTTTTGTTTCTATAAAGTTAGCAATAATTAATGGATCTTTTCTTCTTCATTTTTGTAATTTTCAGTTTCCTCTTCCCTTTATGAATGTAGCTAAAAGTTTATCAGTTTCATTGATCTTTTCACAAAACTCCTTTATATATTGGACTTGCTCATTTATATATTATTTTCCTATTATCAATCTCATTTATTTCTGTTCTAATCATTATTTTCCTCCTTGTGCTTACTTTGCATTTAGTTTGCTCTTCTCAAGGCAGAAGATTAAATTGTTCATTTATTAATTATTGTTGTTGAGTAGTGTTGTTTTATTTCTACATATTTATGACATTCTTTTTGTTATTGATTTTTTTATTTCAGTATAGAGAATGGGCTTTTTATTGTTCCAATCCTTTTAAATGTATAGAGGTTTGCTTTATGATCTAACATTTGTTTTGGAGAATGTTGCTTGTGCTCTTGAGGAAAAGGCATTTTCTATTGTTTTGGTTAGTGTTCTTATAGGTATTTGTTAGGTCTCCTATTAATTGTTGCTCAAGTCTTTTCTTATTGATCTTTATATCCATTACTGAAAATCCAGGATTAAGTCTCCAACTATCATTGCTAAATTATCTCTCACTTTTCAATTCTTTGAGTTTTTAATGAGGCATTTTAGATACATATTAATCATGCAGTTAGGGATTTACCTTGCTTTGCCTTCATTTATGCGATTATCTTCACCAAGAATGTGTACAATATCTTTTAATTTCTGTCCTGCTGAAATTTTACCCATTCTGTAAGACCTAACTGTTACCTCTTCTGAAGAATTGTCCAGCTCTTATATCCATTTAGAATATCTTTTCATCTCTCTCTTGCTGAAATTTTACCCATTCTCTAAGATTTACCTAATTTTTGCTCTTCTGAAAAATTGTTCATCCCTTATATCAACTCCAGTCTCTATTTTGTATATCTGTATCTTATATGAAGTCTGTGGGGTTTCTCCCTCTCTACCATTAGCTGAAAGTTTGTTTAATCTTCATATTGTTTTATATATGTGATATAGTTTCTGTCTCATTTATTGTCCTCCAGTTGGAACTTCCAACAACTTTTCAGAGCCTGCCCATCTTTCTTCACATCTGCTGGTGGATTTAAACTATCAGACAGGCACCACTTTGGGTTCATAGAATAACTCTTCATGGGCTGTGCCACCAGAGATTCCTTCTTAATATATTGTTGATGTGTGCCATTAAGTCGGAACTCACTCATAGCTGACCCTCCAGTGGGTTTTCAGATACTTTAAATCACAGGAGATATTTTCCATCTTGGAGAAGCTCATGGATTCAAATTTCTTCCCTTAGGGTTTCAACACAACATCTTACCACTAGGCCAACAGAATCCCCCTTTATAATACAGTAACTATTTAATAAATATTTATAATAATGGAAAATTTTTAATCTTGTGTTGAGTAATTTGAAGGAGGAATTATTGGTGTAGAACAACCTCCTTGGTTAAAGTTATTAAGAAACATATTTCGGTACCATGTCAAAAAACATAAGTGTAATAACTAAAGAGATCCAAATCAGAAGAACAGTTTGGTCAATTAAAACGCCCCCCCCCAAGTAGTTAAGCAAAAAGCTGCAAGGATTATTCCTTATGATTTATAAATAATAGCATTCCTATTTGGAACTAAAGAAGCTTAATATTCTTTTTCTCTTTTAGAGGAATTTCACATCTTGGGTAGAAAAATGGCACATGTTCTAACTACAGGGAAACATTCTTAAAAGCTACTAAAATTCAAGTCATAGATCTTGCTTCATCTTCCATGTCCCTGGAGTGGATCATTTCTCCAAGAATAAAACAGCAAGGCATGGTGCATATGATGGCTTGGCAACCTTAGAGCATTTTGAAATCTTCTTACTTATCCCTTTTTAACTTCTTGCCAACTCAAAGACTGTGATGAGGCAGGAGGTAGAGAAAGCTGTTGAGTGAGGAAGGACAAAAAAGTGTCACATATCCCTCTTAGGTTTGGAACCATGTCATTATGATGGCACTACAAAAACAACTTTCTTTTTTTTTTTTTCAAAAACAACTTTCTATTGGAAGTTGATTTGAAAGAAGGTTCTGCAGCTGAGTGATGTGACTCCTCTAGTTTAACCTTCTGTGCAAGAAGCCCTGAATGCAAGAATTGGCAGGCAGACTCTCATTTGGAGTCCAAGTATCAAACACATGGGAACACACACACACACACACACACACAC
>NW_006399806.1:16891582-16915609 GCF_000299155.1 Elephantulus edwardii
CTCTCTCTCTCTCTCTCTCTCTCTCTCTCTCTCTCTCTCTCTCCTGAGAACTTGTGTTAGAATAAAGTTGAAATTTCCACAGGTTTCTATCTGCCTAGCTGTGGGATATTTCTGTGAGACATTTTCTCTGGCCATTACTTGGCTCACTTATACTTTCAGAATCATTATGAAGGTAATCGTTTAGTACTCCTCAGCTTCAAGAAGGTAATTTTTCCATTACATGCAGTAGTTCTTAGCCTTGGCTGCACATTAGGATCACGTGGGAGCTTTAAAAAAAAATAATCGTAGCTGAGTCTCACCCCCAGCAATCCTGATTTAATTTGTCTGGAGTGCACCACTCATGCTGGATTTTCAGAGCTCCCCAGATGACTCAGATATAAAACCAAAGATGAGAACTAATGATCCAGACTGCATTTCAGAGTTCAGTCTGTGGGCCAACTGCCTCAGTATCACCTAGAATCTTGTTATAAAAGCAAATTTCTAGATCTCTCTTCCCAACCTAGTGATTCGGAAACACTGGGGGTGTAGCTCAGTAGTCTGTATTTTAACAAGTCCTCCAGGTGATGCTCACTAGATGGCCTAGTGATAAGAAGTTGTGCTATCAATCCTAAGGCACACAGTTTGAACCCACCAGGTGCTCTGCAGGAGAAAGATGGGCAATCTCTTCTCATGAGATTTAAAGTCTCTGAAAACCTGCTGGAGGGTCATTATGACTGACTCAACATTATGCAGCAACAACAATCTAGAATAAAAAGACTTGCCTTTATACACTCAGAACAAGTGGAAATTTAATCAGCAGTGTATGGGGAAAGTTCATTGAACAGGTTGGGTAAGCATAATAGAAATGTTGAGTTTTTATATAAGGAGCTGCCTTGTATCCTTTTCTTCTTGTATGATGGTTAATCCTGGATAAAAATCAGTCAAATTATATTACCCTAGGTTGAAGGCTAATTGCACATTTTAGCTATTGTTGATTGTCTTCTGGATAGATGTTGTGTAGTAATTAGAAATTGAATGGAAAATTCTACAAAACATATTGGCATTCCCTGGGAACATCATGCCCCATGGACTTTGAAAATGGGAAGTGATGTAGCTAGCATCTTAGTGTCAGTTACTGACATTTTCCTCGGATGTGACTAGAACCCTGTGACTGTAAAGATGAGGTGGGAGCACTTTATGGTTAGTGTTGGTAGTCCCAATAAACAAATGATGAAGCAATCAGGGGCCTTGTTGTGAAGACAATATTCACGGACCAGCAGCATTAACATAAATTGGGAATTTATTAGAGACACAGACTTCCTGAATCAAAATCTGTAAGTTAACAAGCTGTCCATGTGACATATGTGTGCAGTAAAACTTTAGAAGCACTACGCTAACAATTATTTCTTGTTACTTTGCTGATTTCCTACCTCCTGGTCTACTGAAGTGGAACGTGCTACTTGTAAATCGAGCTGACTCTCCTCCTCTACATTCTGACGTTTCCGGTGGAAACAATAGGGCTGCAAGGATGGGAAGTTAGCAAGAACAGCTGACCCAGGGAGGAAGTTTAGGTTGAACAAAGGTTTGGTTCATTTTTATAGCCCCTAGAGGAAGAACAATACTGTACAGAAGCTGTTAATGATGGGCTGGACTCTAAGGCAGTAATCTGTGCCAAAACCCAAATGTGTTTTCACTCTAAACTTCACTCCAGACGTCCAGTTATGCAGCAGAATTTCAAGCTCGTAAGAAGCTCACAGAGATGGCTGATCACTAAAATATATATATATATAATATTATTGCCACATTAGCTTTATTTTCCATTTCTTCTGCTCACTGAGTAATTTCATTAACTCCCATTAAGCAGCAGATTATTTGGTGCTGATTGAAAGCATGTAGTTGACCTTGATGGAGAGATTATAGCAGAGATTGCACTCTGTTTAACAGCTCACATAAGTAACTATGGCAACTCTCCATTTCACTTATGACCATGTGATACAAATCCCAAGTGAAAACAGCTTCAACCTATCAGTCTTCTTCAATAAGTAATCCAATAATAGTGGCCCATTCAATCCCGAAAAAAAGACTTTCTTTTGACTGAGTCATAATTGAAATGGCACCAAACAGGGAGAGCTATCATCTTAACATATTAGCCAACCTGTAGGATGCTTTCCTTGTGTGCTGTCCAAACCAATCACCCATCTACTTTACATGGATGATGAGAAATCACATTGAAATGCTTGGGTAACCTTGCCTAAAAAGAAAAAATCTAGAAAGAGTGGGTGTGATTTCCCTAATCTGCAGATGGAAATACTGAGTCAGCAAGTGATTAGGCAACTGTGTATTCTACGGCAGACTGAAGGAGCCGTGCCAGAAATGGTTACTCTGGCCAGGATACTCAAGCCTTTCTCCTATATTAACCAGCTGCTCCCTAATGCCCTCATCTGCACCAAGTTTATTTCCTCCTCAGAAATATTCAGTGTCTCCCCATTGCCTATGGAACAAAGTCCACATGACATACAGACCCCCCATGGTCCTCTCCCTGCCTTCCTCATCCAGCGACACACGTCCACACACCCTATCATCCAACATCGCCATTCCTCTCTAGAACACCCAGCACACTGATTTCTTTGTGGCTTTTCCTGAGCCTGTCTTTTAATCCCAACTACTCTTTAACTTGGATAGTAACAATAGTCACAGAAATGCTATTAGCAATAGTAATACACATGTGCTAGGGCTTGTGTGTGTGTGTGTGTGCATTCCTTGTATTTAAAAGTCTGTTGGGTCCAAGGATCTAGTGTTATTTTATTTTGGAGGAACAGTCTTCTAAATTGAACAGCACTCCTCTGTCAATTTGTTGCACTGAGGTAATCTGGGTTCACTGTGATGCTGAACCTTGTGCCATCAGGGAGTCAGATCCATAACGGCTGCCCGTAGTGGACAGTGTTTGGTGGAGCTGCCAGTTTAAGACAGGTTTGGATGCAGGAGTGACATCTACTTCCTAAACCACATGCCTCTGGAAATGCTATGAATTTTGATAAATGTCAATAGTTATAGAGGGGTTTCAGGCTTTTTGTTCAAGTCATGCTCCACTCAATGCCAATCAACAACAACTCTTAATCTCATCTCTCCTATTGGAATCCTTCAGGTTAAGCTCAAATGCTATGTCTCCTTAGAAGTTCTCCCTAATCACCTTCATCAGAAGAACTCGGATAATTCTCTTCACTCCAGAAACATTCGGGTTAAGCTTCACTTGTAGTGTTCCTTGTGCTCTGACTTCTATTGCAATGAGGGCATAAGCCTCTTAAGGGTAGAGACCATGTCTGCACTGTATTGTTCACGGCTCCATCCTCAGGGTCTAGTGCACTGCCTCGTGTCGTGTGAGATGCTCAGTCAGGGCTTATCGACTGAATGAAGAGATGTGTTATTGAATTGTTCTTGTTTCCCAGCCATTCTGAAATGGTTCTCATCCTCTCCATTTTCAAAATCCTCCCCTAGGTCTGACTCAAGTACAATTTGCTGCCTAAAGTTTCCACTAATTTTTGAGGATTCTCCCCTCTGAACTCTGATTACTGAATTTGTTTTCTCTGCTATCCCTTGAGCTTGCTGTGGTTTTACTCGAAAAATATCTTACTTGTCTGTTTACTTGCAGCTTACACTTTTCCACCTTAATCTCAATGCATTGTATCTCAGAATACCTACTATAATACCTGCACAGCATACATATTCACTCCATGATTATCGTTCACAAGTGAGCATATCAGCAGCAACATTACTGAAGAAGAAAGGCTTGTTCCTGGTGTCCTAAAAAAGGCTCTGCCTGAAGCCCGATTTCGTGCTCACTGTAA
Source organism: Elephantulus edwardii (assembly GCF_000299155.1). Lineage (NCBI taxonomy): Eukaryota > Metazoa > Chordata > Mammalia > Macroscelidea > Macroscelididae > Elephantulus > Elephantulus edwardii. Next base: position 16,895,407 of record NW_006399806.1, read on the forward strand.
TAGTTCTTGTAAATTGTGTGCTGAACCAAAGGTCACACATCTCCAGCAGTTGGAATCTACCAGCCCCTCCACTGGAGAAGGATGGGAAGTAACAATAGTAACAATAGTCACAGTTCTGTTAAGTCTTATGGGTTCTGAAACCCCATTCAGGGTGGGTAGAAATTGTCATTGATTTGATGGCAATGAGCAGGTTTTAGATTTTTGTTTTGCTTTTGGGGTTTTGGGGGTGTGTGTGTGTGTGTGTGTGTGAAGTAGATCAGAGGGAGTCTTGAGTGATGCAGGTGGTTAAAATGCTCAGCTGCTAGGGAGCTCTGGTGGCCTGGTGAGAAAAAGCTACACTACAATCACAGAGGTACGCGGTTCGAATCCATTAGATGCTCTGCTGAAGAAGGAGGGGCAATCTCCTACTGTACCAGGCAGATACGATCTGATGGTACACACACACAAAAATAATAAAATAGAATTTTGAAAAAAGATGCTCAGCTACTAATTAAAAGGTAAGAGGCTCAAAGGTGCTTAAGAAGAAAGGCCTGGTGACCTACTTCTGAAAAATAAGCAATCAAAAACCTTACGGAGAGCAGCTCTGCTCTGACACATGTGCATCTCTGGGAGTCAGAATTGACACAACAGCAACTAGTTAGTGTTGGGTTATGGTCGACCAGAGATCACTGCAGGCCTCCTTCCCATTCTGATCCTCCCACTGTTGCAATTAAAACTAGAACCTATGCCCCTTGATTCCCAGCAGGTAAGCGTCATTTAAACAATACTTTGATCTCTTCTTTAGCCTCTTGGCCAGAATCACATTATTATCAAGCCTGACACAATGCAAATTTTTTAAAAAGCCACTTTGCTGTATGATGAGGAAAAGTCAGAGGAGATGATTGAGGGCCTTGCTTTATGCTTCTCTTGTTGGAGGACCTTTACGCGTTGCCTTTCACTTTACCATTAGTAACGTGTCAAGGGCTGCTGGGGGCCATAAATAACACAAACTGTTCATGACACTGCGAACAAGCAGATAGTACTAATGCATCTTGGGTTGCATAATGTATGTGCCAACCCAGCACACAGACTGTGGAAGCTGTCTCCTCTCCCTGTCTGCAGGGACCCTGAAGTGACCAGATGCCTGGATATTGGGGCTCTCTTGTAAAATTGTCATTGGTCTGGTTAATCTCAGAGCCAGCCTCCACCAGCAACCACTCACTGGAATATAGATATCAGTTCACACCTCTCCTGCACCTTCTGACACTCCCTGAGAGAAGACTGGAACTCAGAGATTGGAAGGATTTTTGCACCATGTCTGTGCAGTGTGTTTCAGCTTAGAGGTTACCATGTGTATAGTGAAGTTCTTCGCTTAGGGAATCATCAGCCGTCTCTATTCAGTGTCTGCCTCTCCTCTTCCTTGTTCTTTCGCTTCCCTGCATACTCCCTTCAAAAATATGTATAAATAATGAACTTTAGAGGTCTCCCAAAGTCAACTCATTAACCCCTTTGGAAGAGTCAGGAATGTCATTTCTTCCTAAGAGGTAGCTTAATGGCCTCACACAGATAGTGCTTTATCAAGAAGCGGTAATAAATATCATAAAATAGGGCTTATTGTATTGTATGTAAGAGAGGACCCAGTTTAGAAGATAAATGTCAATTAATATGTATGTCCTTCATTCTTACCAGTGGATAAGCTAGAATGAGATAGAGATCCACAAAAAACATAGCCTTAAGGATATCTTGCAAAAACTGCGTCTAAGTTTAATACATTGTTTTATTAGGTAGCGTCAAGTTGAGTACAACTCATATCAACCCAGGATCAAAGGATTTGAACCTTGTCCTGCCTCATTATCTCTGACATAAGCAATTCTGAAGGAATTGGAAAAAAAAACAAGGCCCCATGAATTGATGGCACACCAGTTGACATAGTTCAACAAATACTTCCCTGGATACACTCCCACCTGGCCAATTGAGTGGAAGAGATTTATATTTATTCCCATAAAAAAAAAAGGTCATCTGACAGAGTGTGAAAATTATCAAACAATTATCATTAATGCAAGCAAGATCCTGCTGAAGATAATCTAAAAATAACTGGAACAGCACATCAACAGAGATCTGCCAGATGTTCAGGTTGAGTTTAGAAGAGGTCTGTGGCACTAGGGACATTATAGCCAATGTTAAGTGGATCATAACTGAAAGCAGAGAGTATCAGTTGAATGGCTATCTGTGTTTCATTGATTATGTAAAGGCACTTGACTGTGTAGATCACAACAAACTGTGGCTGACTCTGAGAAGAATGGGAATCCCAGAACACTTGATCTTTCTAATGTGAAACCTATACTTGGACCAGGAGACAGTAGTCAGAACAGAGCAAGGAAACACTGCATGGCTTAAAATCAGGAAAGGAGTACGCCAGGGATGCATCTTATCTCCCCACGTTTTCAATCTGTATGTGAAACAGACCATCTGGGAGGCCAAAATGAAGGCTTGCTTTCTTTCTTCTTTAGAGATGGATTTCCTACCCATACTTTATTGAAGTCAAAACCATAGAGGATAAACACAAAATCCAAACCCTTACCATCAAATCCATTCCAACTTGTAATGGCACTACATAACATTATATAATATAATAGACTTAGCCCGAAGAGTGTGCAAAGGTGTAACCTTTATGGATGGAGCCCTAGGGGTAGAAGCACTCTGCCACTCCATGAAAGGTTACGGCAATCTGCTTCTGTAAAGATTTACATGCCTAGAAGCCCCGTGGAGCCATTCAATTCTGTCCTATAAGATGCTGAGCCTGAATCTACATGACAGGAATGGATTTGGCTGTGGTGGTCTTTGTGGGAGTTGATGGACACATCTTTCTCTTGTGGAGTGACACATCTTGCCAACCTCACCATCCCCAAAGGCAGGGAGAAGACTTATCCATGCAGTCTCGCCCAGTGCCTAGCATAGTGCCTAACACAGAGGACTACTGTGTATGCATCAGAGTTGGGGAAGGAGAATGAATGCTCCTGGGAAAGTGGCAGAAGTAGAGCCTAGGTGGACTAGGCAGGGAATCGATGGGCACAGAGCTTTGACTGCCATTAAGTCATGCCACTTGCTAGGGTTTCTCTGGTGTGTGCCAGTAGGACCTGTGTTGCTCTCCATGCCGTCTGTCTAGGCAGCTGTTTCTCAGCATGGAGAGACTTCTTGTTCACCAAGGCCACCCGAATTATTTCTCCCTTTACTTGCCTCCCCAGCACCCAGTAATTCCAGAGAAAATTCCGAGTAATAGTCAAAAACATATTTAAAACAGACTTTTAATAACTCTTACCATATCTGAAGGTAACCTTCCCTCTGTAGAACAGAAGCCCCAAATGTATTTGGGGCCCCTTGCATGTAACCACATGACCAGATGCATGTGGGCAATACAATATATCAGGAGCAACGATGAAGTAGCAATCTCTTCATTCAAAGCCCCAGCTTTACTGAGCTCTTACTAAGTGTGAGACCTTGCAAAAAGTGCTGGGGGCACAATGAGTCACCACATATGCTCTTTAACTTGGAGAAGCTGAGCCAAGACTGGACACAGACAGATGTGTGATGACTTGTATGGAGTGGGAAATTAAAGCTTTGGGCAGATACCATGAGCAGATAAATCCTGATGGACAACCATTGTACATCTAGGGAGTTTTGGTGTCATGTGGCTGTTCAGGAGCTACAACCACAGTCAATGGCAGAGAGGGATGAGAACTGAGACCGAGTGGAAGGTTCATGCTTTAAGCAGGAGAGGTGATCATAGATGAACTTCTCATCATCTTGAACCTCAGCTCTTTGTGAACAAATGCAGCTGAAGATGGAAGGATATTTTCCCAGCCTTGAATGGTGTTGAGTGAATAGATGGACTCCCTGAGTCCAGGACTCAGCTCAGCTCCCCAAAAAGGAATGGCACCTCTCAGCACCCGTGCTCATCAGACCCTTCAAGCGAATGTGTATTAGACTGGCTGTTCCAGTGCCAACGCCATAAAGGGCATTCAGTGCTCACAATGCAGGCTCGCACCTTATGTTTCCTCAGCCTTGGCCGTGGTTGTGGTTCACATTTCACTTACACGGGGCTTTCTGAGTACGAGACCAGGCATGTAAAGAATGGGATAATTGATCTTTTCTCTCTTAGCTGGAATCTGTGGTTGCATTCCCTCTAAACCACACAGAATTCCGATTAGCTGCCTTGTGTTTTATAGAGTCCTCGGTGAGAAATAAAAGCCCACAGGTGTGATGGTTTACAGCAGCACTGGAGATAGAATTTCTTCGACTGAATGACTTATATTTTCTCTGGGGGGAAAAAAAATCTCGCATGCACACACACACACACACACACACACACAGAGAGAGAGAGAGAGAGAGCGCTAGAAAAATTTCCCTTTATCATACCTCCACTTCCTCGCCTCCCTCCTTTGTACAGTTTCCTTTGTCGTTGTTGATGCAGTAGAATCCAAATACAGTACAAGTTTTCTTCAACCTTGATAAGGAATTGCATTTTAGAAATTTGGAGAGATTTTTCTGCAGGTCGGAAAGCCAGGCATGGCTGTATCTGCTACATGTCTGGTGGGACAGCTGGTAGATCTGTTTTATAAGCTCGGGGCAGAAGTTGACACACAGCCTATTCCATTCACAGGTCCATTAACATTACCACATTCAGGAAGATGAAGTGGGCACTCAAGGCAGGTGCCTTGGCTTCTCCATCTCCTCCTTACAGTCTCCCCTATGCGATTTACAGCCTTGGAAACCCAGCAGGGCCTTGGCTGTGAGTCCGTTTCTGGCTCAGTGGGAATGAGTGAGTGAGTGAGCTTGTTCCTCGTGTTACCTAAACAGTGTTCGCTGTGGTTATGTGGATGCCTCCGGGCACTACCCATTAATCACCACAATAACGTGTTAATACTGGATGAGTTCATTATGATTAAGAAGTAGCAGTTTGAGAAGCTGAAATTTGAAATAAAAGGGAAAAGATATTTTCTTTAGAACATATTTCTTGATGTTTTATGTACACTGCACCTAAGTAAATGTCTGTGAAATTCCTTTTTAGTCATCATTGAATAATACACATCAAATAACTTGATCCTAGCTTCATGATTGTGGTCAGTCTCTCTACGTTCTGTTTTCCTTTTTCAATTTGTATGTCCAGTTAAGTTTTGTCATCAGCTAATCATGCACACTAGATAAATTATAATCTTTGCTTCCCATTAACTAAAAGTTGTATCCACATATGTTAATGGTCTTCTCCTTAGCAGGAAGTTCAATTTGCAATTGAACAGGGACTGCACATTGCACACACACACACAAACACACATACACACACATACACATGAAAACACATTGTATTGTATATTATTGATGCCTACAAAAATCTGCTTCTTTGTGGCCAAGGTCTCAGACTCCAAGGCTCCCTTCTGATTTCAGTGACTCCTACAGTTAATTCTCCCATGTTGTAGGAGCAGCTGGAAAGCCAGGTAGTCCCAGGGCCAAAGAGTAAACTTGGACTCTCTGCAAAGCATGTGTACAATGATGGAGGCCTTAGGGGTCCAGATCAAACAGACAGCTCCAGGAACACCATTTGTTCTCTTTCCAGAAATGAAGGCCCCAGATTAGCATCTAAATTATTCTTCAATCATTCCTGACTCTAGATTTCTTCAGATGAGTATTTACTCATTATTGCTCAGTCAAGCTTCTTACCTGGGGAACTTTTTTGGTACCTCTTCCCATCATGTAGGTTTAAAAGCCATAGCTCTTACCCTAGAACTACTGAGTAAAGCAAGACATTCTCTCTTTAGTAATTTGGAAACAAGAAATAAGTAAACATCGAGGTCTTTGCAATTTGTTTAGCTTCATCTTCAGTTTCACTTTGAGTCTCTGAGGATCCTTATCCTCAAGGCCGGTGGTTTCCAAGCCTCACTGATCATCAGAAACACTCAGGGGCCTTTTAAAAAACACGGCTTCTTGGACACCACTTGGCTGAGATTCTAATTTGGGAGGTCAGAGGGAGGAGGAGAAGGAGTGCCCGGAGAAGAAAGATAAGAGAGATGGAAGCAGCTGACAATTGTTCACCGGGGCATCTCGATCCACACAAACATGATTTATGTTTTATTATTCATTGCAAAAAGTTAATGATATAATTATCCAAAAGCAATTAGATGCTGTGTGGAAACTAAGTGCTTAAGGGGCTGGGAGACAGGCTTATTGAAGAGGAGAATGGAGGAGTAAAGTGACGCTGGAGTGGGGTCTATCTAGATCCTGGCCCCAGCTTCCTGCTTGAATAGGTGGAGAGGGCCTCTTCTGGGTCCTCAGAGATCACAGCTTAAAGGTTTACACACTTTTGACTCTCACCTTCCCAAGAAGCAGGCACATAAAGATCTCATGATTATTTAAATCGGAAACAGACCTTGGCCACCATCTCAGCCTCTTTAGCTCTGCTCAGCTGTCACACCCTCCTAGCCTGAGAAGATGATGCTTGCAATACTTGCTGAGCATTTACTGCTTGCCATGCAGTGTTGTACGTATGGTATTGAGCAGACTAAGCCTCTGTCCTCATGGCACTTGGATCGCCTCTATTGGAAAGAAACATGCAACAATAAATATTCAAATAGATAAAATAGTTCTAAATCATAATAGGCTAGGTGAAGAAAACAAGTCAAATTAGTGAGAGGGAAAAGTGTGTGGCATAAAGGAAAGAATAATTAGGGGAATAATTAGAGAAAAGCAAAACCAGGGATACATAGAGCCTGGTGTAGAAGAAGCTGATTCTAGACCCAGTTCAAATATCTGAGGATATCTGAGCAGTTCCACAAGTCATTAAACCATGCCACACTTGCCCTTCTTTATCTTTAGAGTGAGAATATTATTACTTTCTTAACCCATGTCACAGGATTATTGTGAGAACCAAATATAGCAGTGTTGTTGTTGTTTGCTGTCGAGTGAGAACTGACCCTTAGTTGACCCTCCTGCTGGTTTTCAGAGGCAGTTAATCACACTGGAGGAGATAGCCCATCCTTCTTCCCTCTGAGGGGCTGGTAGATTTGAACCACATGTCTTTGGGACTGCAATACAGCTTCTTACCACTAAGCCTTCGGAGCTCTGTTTTTACAAGTTTTAAGAGTTTGTGTATTTTTTTAATGGGGAAACTATAAGAGAGTTCAGAGAAAATTAAGAAATGTGGGTTGAAACAATTACAGTTAGGTAATAAAAGATTCATTGAGGGGATTATCATCAGCTTGGCAAGAAGTAAAATAAGAAGGTGACTTTTTCCCCGTTTTAGAGAACATAGAGATATTATGAGGATATCCATCAGACACGTTCATATCCCCACAGAGCAAACAAGGGGTAGATATTCTTGAATCACCTCTTAGTTAATCCTGTTGAGAAAGTACTAAGTACTGGGCACTGTGCTAGGCTCTATGTAATTCAAAATTTAAAAGACACAGTCTTTGTCATCAAGAAGTTTATAGTTCAGCGTCATTCCTAGAGCTCTTCTGACTTACTGCTCTGATTTCTAGTTATTTGTGCACTGATCTGTGTCTTGTACTGGCTAATGAACTCTGTAAACACAGGAATCACATATAACTCAACTTCTTATCCACCATGGCACAGTCCCAGTATCTTAAAATTGTAAGTTTAGCAGATGTTGTTTGAATTAAGTAGAAAGACATATTTTCAGCCATCAGACTTATTTCTTGCCAGAATGAGGGAGGTTGAAGTCTTTGATCTGTATATATTTAAGAAGAAAAGTCTCTTTGAGACAATTTAAAGTCACCTGCTCAAAGGCAGAGCCTTGGAAAAAATGATTTCTTAGATCTTTTCCAGACTTCTTATTATGCCTTCTATTGTTTCTTGGTTGAGTGAGCTTTTCATTGATGGTTAAATATTATTTTTGAAAAATATTATCTTTAAGTATTTATTCACTTGGATGTGATGAGCTTTCAACAGTTATCTTTGTTCTAAGAGTCTTCCAGTCAAATCTAAATAAAGAGTATTGTATTTTCAATGTAGATGTTAGGTAGATGTTTACTGTTGCTTATTTGCACATTTCATTCTTAATGTAAAACTCCTTTACTGAACAGTACGTTCCTGAGAAGGTTTCTGTGGTGTGGTGGATAGTTGGCCTATCCAGAAGTGCAAGGCCATGTCACTTTTTGAAGGTAATACAATTAGAGAAATTTACAAGACTAGCAGTGTGCTCATGACCTACCAACTCTGGTGGTTTTTTGTTCTATTTTGCTTTCCTTCCTCCTATTTGCTCTCCAATTCCATTTCTTTGGACTCTTCTGATATCTATACTTATTACAACCACATCCATCTGCTGTTTAGTCCTGTGAAAGAGTTGGGACTTTAGACCTATGAGCTAATTCATTTGATTATCTGGTATAATGACAGTCAAATTGGTTCCTCATTTTATTATCACTGTTCATTACCTGCTTACTGAATCTTTACCTTTTCTTCTTATGGGTTTTTTGGTGTTTTTTTTTTTTTAAAATGCACTTCCTCTTATTTTATTGTTATTTTAACATCCTCTACAATTCATTTCTCTGTATCTCTTCTATCAGTTAACATATTACCTTGCACTTAATATATGCTTGATAAATTTGCTTACTAAGTAAGGGTTTATGAACTGCAAACTCTCATCCTCTTTGGCCCACAGGTGCACCAAGACTATTTCACGTGGGGAGCATGTTCAAGCTAGTGGAATCATTTGTTTAGTAAAAAACACTTTGGAACCCTACTTTATTTTGCCACCTTCTTCCTCCCAAATCCTGCAAAGATTCTGAGAGTTCAGCTCCATATGTCCCAGTGGCTGCGCACCAGAAAACTTAGCAATCGAGCACAAAACCTGCCTCTCAATTACACACACAAGCCAGGACCTCCTACTTGCCATGTTGTCAGTCTCGAATACAGCACAAAAAAAGGTACATCGTGCTACAGGCTGACTCTGAGTCCTACTGCCTTGTAGAGGAAGCCAAGTGAATCAGAATCCTCACTGTCACAAGAAAGCCCTACACCGTTTGGGTCAGAATATCTGAGAGAGAAGGGTTATGCCCAAAGTTAAATGTACATTTGAAGTCTGACTAGAACTAATGGGCAGAATATCAAGCAGAAGTGCATTATCCATGCTTTGAGCAATCCAAGTGGGGGGGCGGGGAAGGAAGCATATGTGATTTATGCGAGCTGGGTGCCTCTTTGCTGTCTGTGTTGCTACATTAGAATCCCAGTGGGTTCTTGGCTACCTGGCTTTAGACTTGTCAATGTGGGAAAGATGTTCTTCCAGCCATTATGAGGGAGGCTCTCTCTCCTCTTTAGGGTCTGACGTGTGCGGTTGTGTTGAGAACAGTTCTGTAAGTTCTTCAGAGATGGATTCTGCAGGGTTTTATGGAAATGCTTCCCCAAATAGACACTAAGTCAGACCAACACTTCAATTTGAGATCTTAGGTCTTGAAACACTCCTGACCTTTTATCATTCAGCCTTCTACTCCAACATCACTATCTGATCCTGCTTTCTGTTTCTTTAGAGGATTTTCTGCTTCCTGACATTTCACCTCCACTTATCTGTTGTGGAAGATAGCTCTGGTGGTGTAGAGTCCATGGTGAGTTATTCTGCTAATGCGAAGGCTGTGTGACTCCAATGGTCTGGTTCTACCAGCACTTCTGCAGGAGAAAGAAGAGAAGTCTCCACCCATTACAATTTACAGCATCGCTTTGAGTTGGAACTGACAAAGTGGCAGTGGTTTGTTAAAATATGTTGTTGTTAGGTACCATCAAACCATGACTTATAACAAACCTCTGAAGAACAGATCTGAACCTTGTCCTCGTCCTAGCCTGTGCCGTTCTCACAATCTTTGACACACTCGAGCCCATCGCTGCAGTCATTGTGTCAATCTACCAAGTTGAGAGTCTTTTTCTCCTTTGTCATACCTCCGCCTTTCCAAGCATGATGTCGCTCTCCAATGAATAGCCTCTCCTAGCAACATGCTCAAAGCATGTGAGACAAAGCTTCATCATCTTTGCCTCCAGTGAGTGATCTGGCTGCACCATCTCCATTCTCCAGGACATATCTACTTCTTCTTTGGCCATGCATGAAATACTTAGTACTCTTCTCCAACTCCACAGTTTAAAGGCATCAGTTCTTCAGTTATCCTTACTGTCTAGCTCTCTGATGCATAGAAAGTGACTGAAAAGACCATGGCCTGAATCAGGTGCACTTTAGTCCTTAAACTGACATCATTGCTCCTCAATAATTTAGAGAGTTCCCTGACTACAGACCTTGTAGTCTGTCTATAGTAGTGCAATGCATTGTGACTGCTGGTACCAGGTATATTGATTGTGGATCTAAGTATGGTGAAAATCTATTATTAGTCTCTCCCAAAAGATGTTAGTGGCTCCTTGACAGTAGAGATTATGTTCCCTGGTTATACATGGCTGTGTTTCAAGGACATAGAACAGAGCCTAGCACATGTTATTGTTAAGTGCAGTTGGGTCACATCCAGGTCCTTCAGGCTCCATGCACAGTAGAATGAAACCTTGCCCAGTCCAGCACCAGCCTCACAATCTCTGCTGTGCTTAAGCCCATTGGTGCAGTCACCTGTCAATCCATCTCTTCAAAGATATTCCTTTCCTCTTCTGACCACTTTTCCAAGCATGGTGTACTTATCTAGGGCTGAACCCCTCCTGAGAGTGTGCCTAAGGTCTGTGAGATGAAGGCTCACCATCCTCATCTCTAACACTCTCAGAAATAGCTCATGGCCTTTTGGTAAGAACTGACTCACAGCTGACCCTTCGGTGGGCTTGCAGAGGCTGTAATTGTACTAGAAGAGAAGTAAAACTCTAACTGCACTGAATATTTGTTGTTGAGTATTGCTGGTACAACTATCTTGACCAGACCGAGACGTATATTGGCCAGTTTAATACTGGAACTAAGATTCTTTGGAAGTGGAGTCAGACTCCAGTCCACATTTCAGGTAGATGTGAACGTGCAGGTAAGTGTAGTAGATGGAGCCCGAGTCCCTCTTCTGCCAGACACCTGGGGGGACCCCTCAGGCCTGCTATGCACTCACCTCTCAGTAGCTCTCTAATAGGGCAGGAAAAGGAGCAAGCATTTTCAATAATCACACCTGGCTTGTATGATTGGACCCTCTCTGATGAAAACTTTAGATGCTACTTCATTTCCAGAAATATCTTGGGCTTTCATGTCAACACAGCTAACAATAGACATCAAAATAGGGAGGGTGTGAGTGTATGAGCTCCCAGGCTACAGAGCCAGAAGCAGCTGAGAGTAGGACTTGCAAAACCAGAGCCACAAGGGGATGATTTTAATTGATGCATTAGGAACTGCCTTTTGAGTCAGGAAAGGAGAGAGGATGAGGGAGTGAGAAGAGGATAAAAAGAAGATACTGGTGATAGGAATTTGAAATCTCACTATTACCTGTGCCCTGACTCCTCACCAGGAATCTTGGTTCGTTCCTCCACCTGGAATATCCTTTGTCTCGTGGCTAAGTCTGGGCCATTCTGGAACAGTCTGGATTACCTTCAGAAGACATGATTCCCTTGGGTTCCCCACACACACACACACACACACACACACACACACACAAAGCTTCTGAGGATAGTGTGCCCATTTCCCAGAGCAGAATTTCATCTAGTGACTTATTTTCTGTTTTTCTGAGAGAGATCTCTAACCACGCTTTCTCTGAGCAACTCCACATTCTTTCTCCCTATGAATAAATGAAGCATTGTAAACTTTCTTATACAACCATCATGTGCTTTCTGTGGTTTCATGGCCTCACGAAAGCTCAGGAACGGATGTCGTTGCTGTGTGCTATGGAGTTGCAAGCTGCTCATAACAGACCCTCTAGTGGGTTTTCAGAGGCAGTTAATCACCTAGGAGGTGATTATATTCTTTGAGGAGCCAGAAAGATAGGGAGACAGAAGAGCCTTTGTTGCTTTGGAGTCAAGAACCTTGGATCTAGCGTCTAATTTTTTCCCACCCTTTAGAACCACTTCAGTCTTAAACTTTTAGAAGAACAATGGGGTTAGGGAAATGCTGTTACTCTTGTTAGGTGCCATTGAGTCCAGTATGGCTCATGTGACCCTATGAACAATAGATCTGAACCCTGTCCTATCCTGTGCAATCTGTATCATCTCTGATATACTTAATCCCATTGCTACAGTCACTGTGTCAGTCTATCTCTTTGAGGGTCTTCTTCTCTTTCGCCAACCCTCCACATTTGCAAGCATTATAGAGAACCATTAGAAGCAGATTAAAAGCTGTTTGTTGTGCCCGGATGACTCGGTCTAAAGCAGTACTATAGCTCCACAGCAAACACACTTCAGGGAGGGCAGTGGGAGCCTAAAAGAAAAGTTCAATTGAGAGAGTAAATATTTTTATCAGACTTAGCATTTTTTACTTGGTGTAATGAGATTCTCAATGTAAAATGAGCTGTTATGTCTGCCTTAGGGCATAGAACCTCAAAGGAAGAACGTGGAAACATGGGCTCGATATAACCAACAAACTGCAAAGAAAGGAATGCAAGGCAGAGAAATTCTTCTCAAATAAACGTGGGTGCAGTGTAGTTCCTTTTGTACAGGATGATTAATTGTGAGGACCTCTCACTTGTTATTAAGGAAGAAGAACAACAACTGCAATGATGTGGGGGATTTTTTTTTCTTTTAAAGACTTTTCTGTTGTGGCCTAGGCCCTTCCTCTTCTTCCTCCTTTTCGTCTGTCCTCCCGCACCACACTGCTTTTATTTGCACTGCAAAATGCAAACTGAACTCAGTTTGTTCTGAAAAGACGAGGCCATTTCTACATTCTTGCCTGTTGTGCTCTGATTTTCCATGAGTCAAACACAGAATGAGCCCACAGTGCAGAGGACAGAACTTGTGCTCAGCCCACAAACCCACAGAGGGAAATCACAGCATTTTCTTCTCAACAATTGACCCAGTGACTTTTACGCTTTCTTTCTTGGCTGCCCCTTTAACATTCCTTTCAGAGAACACTTTCCATTCAGCCATGTATATGCTCCTTATATCACAAAAAGTGGTGAGTAAATCAAGCCTCATTAATGTCTTCCCAGAAATGCCTTTAAACTAATAAAATTTTGGATGGAAGAGGTGGCTAATGCCTGGAGAACGGATCTGTAATCATGGAGGATGAAGCTGATGGGAAAGCAGAACTTCCTATACTTAGGAAATAGCGTCACAGAGGGCAAGGAAGTGTGTAAAAATGGTCTCCTTTTGATTCTGAATTTTACTTCCTTTATCCCTTTAATGGATTTACACTTAATGGACTAGCCTGATCTTGATAATATTTGAGTCAGTCCAGTGATATTTGAGTTTCTTCAAAGAGTATACCCACTCAGGCTTTTTCATCCAGCTCTCTAATGTCCCAAGAAAGGGGTTGTTGTTGTTGTTGTTGCTGTTGTTGTTAGGTGCTGTCAAGTCCAGTACAACTCATACTGAGCCTTTGAGCACAGTCCTCTGAACCCTGTCCTATCCTGTGCCATCCTCATCTTCTCTGACACACTGAAGCCCATTGGTCCAGTCACTGTGTCAATCTATCTCATTGAGGGTCTTCCTCCCTTTCACTGACCCTCCACCTTTCCAAGCATGAGCTGTGGTGTTGGACGAGAGCACTGAATATCCTCTGGACTGCTGAAAGAACAAACAGATATGTTTTGGAGAAAGGGCAGCTAGAATCCTTGGAGGCAAGGATGTCAAAGCTTCATCTCCCATTCTTTGGGCATGTTGCTAGAAGAGATTATTCCTTGGAGAGGGACATCCTGCTTGGAAATGAAAGAGTTTATAGGTATGTAATGTTACTTGGGTTAAATCTTCTTTGTGGTCCCTCAAGGTCACTGTCTTGAGAAAGACACTGTTTCTGATCAGGCTACACATCTGACCGTGGCTGCTGAGTTCTGAGCAGATGCCAGAGCTTCACACTCTCCTTTGAAGATGTTCTCAGTCCCATTTCCTCTTCATCACTTCCCTCAAGACCTTGGCAAACCAGGTCACTAAGTAATTGTATGCGTGGTTTTGTTATAAAGAAACAGAAGTGATATGTGTAGAGTAGGGAGCTCTTGTGACCTAGTGGTAAGGAGTTGTGCTGCCAATCCCAAATCAAACAGTTCGAATCCACCAACTGCTCCTGGGGGAAATTTGAGTAATTTCCTCCCATGTGATTTACTGTCTCTGAAAATCTGTGTGGAGGTCAGCTATGGGTCAGTTCTGACTTGAAAGCATATAACAAAAACAACATGTATAGAATGCTACATCCATCTAAATTAATCTTTCAGTTCTTAAAAATTGTTTATATTCACCATTTAATTGATCTTTTCCAACTGATATTCCTGTGTATTTCTCTGGTCTTCCATGGAGCATGAGATCTACTTGTTTAAGAAGCCACATTTTAAATTACTCAAAAAGGATCCTTGTAATAGATGGTTGTTGCCATAACAACTTTTTTAATGGGTTAAAAAAAAAACACAAAACACCAAACCCACCAAACTAACCTTTTAAATGGACACATAAGAAATTAAATCTCTCCCTCAGAGGATATGAAGCCAGAATACAAGGGGCCCCCTCAGCCTCATGAAAAGATTTGTGTGAACAATTTCCATGCTCTGGATTGGGCATAGCAAGCTGTGGGCTATGAATTCCCAGAATAATGCTTCAGCGTGAAAATCAAACAGTGCTATTCTTTTTCAAAGCTTTCCTTTAATTATGGAGGAGATGGCCAGCATATGGGACAGTGCCACTGTCAAGCACCTACGGGCTATGTGTATTTCAGGCTGCATCTTACTTAAAAACCCTACATTCACATCTTTCAATGTATTCACCAATAAAGATGTGCTATTTCCTTTTCAGAGCTGTGGTCTTAGCAACTTGATGTCAGCTTTTTTTTTTTCAGCTCTCCCAGCAGGGAAATTCAGGTGAATTCCAAACTGTGATTAGAAAGATCTGAGTGGAGTTAAAAGGAGTCAAACAATGGGAGAGAAGCACACTCACACAGACACA
This sequence comes from Elephantulus edwardii, assembly GCF_000299155.1. Classification (NCBI taxonomy): domain Eukaryota; kingdom Metazoa; phylum Chordata; class Mammalia; order Macroscelidea; family Macroscelididae; genus Elephantulus; species Elephantulus edwardii. The sequence goes on from NW_006399806.1 coordinate 16,910,425, forward strand.
CATGAGCAAAGATGAACCTCCTTCAAAGAGAAACTGCATCTGCGTATGGCCATGTTGGCTCTTGTCATAAAGCAATGAATTTGTTAGGAATAGGAAAAGGTCAATGGGGTGGGGGGAGTGGAGAAGCACCCTCTCTTTCTATTACCAGAAGTAATAAAGAGGAGAGAAAAGGCACCTGTGATACTAGATACTATAAGGAAAAAAAGAATGTTACTAAGTGATACTGAAAGTTTAAAAATAAGAGAAGCAAAAGCAAAATGAGATGGTATGCGCTTGCTAGGTTAACATAGATGAAGGAAGGTGGCCTGAATGGATGCATAGATGGATCAGAGATTGCTGGGTTATCCCTCCTGAGCCCCCCGCACTCGCCATCCTCCACTCAACTTTTTTCTAGCAGTGTTTTATTTGATGAAGAAGTGATCGGCTTGATAATCCATGATGACAGTCATCCATAGATCAGCCTCCAGGAGACCCTTCTAAATCAGTAGCTTGATGAAACTGTCCAGTCAAAAGCAATTCCTACTTGTGACTTTAGCAGGTGATTAGACCCAATTCCGATGTTTTGAAATACCTTTAGTTATCAAGATGAATAAAGAAACCCATTAAAATAGAGCTTTAGTATCCTTAGATTTCCTGAAAATCTGTGCTTTTGAAATTTACCTTGAAGCTACCCAATGCCAGCTGCCTCTTTTTAAATCCCCCGTGAGGTAGGGTTTTACCTCCCTAGGTAAGATTTTCCACTTGAACCACACTTATTTGGAAATGAAACTCAACCAAAATTCCTAGGTGCAGCTCCTCTCCTTCCTCATGAACATCTCAACTTCTCATATCATGGTTGAACCCCAAGTACATACTGAAATTTCTATCACATACAGACTACTTACCCACCCCAGAGGAAACCAACAAACTCAATGTCGTCCACCTAGAATTTGAACGAGGAATCACAGCCCATTACTCAGATAGAGAAGATGGGGAAAATATGGAGGAAGACAAATAAGATAAGCAAATTAGACAAGATGGCAAAATCATCCATTTAAAAATGGGTAACTGTGCACCTAAAGTACAGAGTATTGTCCCTAGCGGCTGGGAAGAATTGTTAAAAAGACCCACAGTCTTCTATCCTGTGTCTTCCTCTAGCTTGATCATCTCTCCTGTTTTTCAGTCAGGTGTCTAGCTCGTCTGCCACCTGTGCTCTCCCATTCTTTCCTAAAGAAAATGCAGTTTGATAACTGCCCCCATCTATGAGCCAATGCCAGACATGATGTCTGCAGCATCTGATGAGGCTGCTCACTCCATTCCTGATATTACCCCTTTCGTTTCTTTATGATATTTCAGCTGCTCATCTCTTCCACTTTGCCCCTCATTTCTTCCCTCCTACACCGTGGTCTTTTCCATTATTTGCTATTTATCTGAGAGTTGGGCAATGAATAAGGATGACAGAAGAAGAACTTATGCCTTTGAGTTGTTGTATTAGAAAAGGGTACTCATTATCCCGTGGACTCTCAACAGAACAAGCAGATGTGTTTTGGAAAAGATACAGACGTCGTGCTTATTGGAGGCGAGGTTGGCAAAGCTTCGTCTCTCATACTTGTGACATGCTGCTGGGAGAGGCTATTCCTTGGAAAGGGATATCGTGCATGGAAGGGTGAAGGGTCAGTGAAAGAGAGGAAGACCCCCCCAATCAGATGGATTGACATAGTGACTACAGTAATGAGTTGAAGTATATCGGAGATGGTGAGGTTGGCACAGGACAGGACAGGTTCATAGCTGTTGCTCATAGGGTTGCTAGGAGCCACACTTGGCTCGACAGCACTTAAACAACAACAACAAACCTTGATGATCCAGAGTTTCATTCCCACTCTCTCTTCTCACCTCTCACTCTCTATTTGGACACTCATGACCATAACCATCCCTTCCATTAATGCTTGTGTGTTTTTCTTCTCATTCTGTATGTTATTAATATTCTTGTTGCTAGGAACCATCAAGTCAAGATTCCAGAAGCTCACCTAAAATAATTATTCCCCTAACTAGCTAGCTAGCTGGTGTGGTGTGTTACTTGTTGGGCTACTAACTGAAAATATATTCAGTTTAAGTAAGCTCTAAAGCAAATGATTCTTTTACATTAGTAATATAATTATAAATATTAGTAATTTCATTTACTAAATATTTACTATTATAGTAAACATAACTGAGAAACCTGATTGGAAAGTTTCCGTGAGTTAGAATAGACTCAATATCTACACTTGCCGGTCTAACAACTCATCACTGTGCCCTCAAGACTCCTTCAAAAGACAGTAGCAGATATAAGTGGGAGTTTATAAACTTGATAGGTGACCTGAAAAAGGCCCCCTTCTAATTGTCGTAAGATGAAAACAGGTAAATACACAAAGAAGTCAAGTCATGAATAGAGTGGCTGAGAGGCATAAAATAAGAGACTAGGGATCACAATGATGGAGCTCTGGTAGCGCAGGCAGGAGTGTGTTGCTCTGCTAACCCAAGGGAGGCGGGTCTCCATCCGTTCAAATCCACTAGACATTCCTAGAGAGAAAGATGGACAGTCTCATTAAGATTCATAGCTTCTCAAAAAACTTAATGAGGGGCCATTGTGAGTCAGAACCAATTAGATGATCGTGTGTGTGTGTGTGTGTGTGTGTGTGTGTGTGTGTGTGTGAGAGAGAGAGAGAGAGAGAGACGGGAGCAAGATGGGGGGAGTCAGAGACATCACAGTTAGGAATGAAGGAGACTGAAGAAAATAAAATATTCAATGTGAAAGACCCTCTTTGACATTGGAATAAATCTACAGAGATAAGCAAATGCAGAGAACTGATCATGAGTAAGAATACATTTTATGCCCTGGAAACCTAGCTAGTAGATACAGATATTAATCGTGAGGCAGGAATGTGGGTTTTTTGGGGGGTGGGGGCTAAAGTCTTAGTGGCATTAATCCTGCTGACATCTTGGATTAAAAACAATTTACAAGGCTGCAGTTGGTGAGCTTTCTCGGTTTAAATCTGTTCAGTATTGTGTGTCTCAAAGGCAAATGAAATAAACAGCCTCAATATTTTCTAGGATTAGGAGGTTCCTGGGTTAAGACTGCTTTTAATATTTTAAGCAGACTCAAGAACACAGTAAACAGTTTCCTGTGAAGAATGCTGGGCAATGAACTCTTGTACATGTCTGATAATCCCCATCCCCATTCGTAATGAGGAGGACACTTCTTGCTCATCAGGAAGAGAGACAGTCAGGAAATAGGCAATTCCCCAAGGTCTAGGTTAGTGAACTGTGCTTGCATTTTTGTTTTGTTTTTTTTAAGAGTGAACATTGATTCGACAGCACATGAATTCCCAGAGAGGAACTGTAGTATGTTCTTGTGGAAGATAGGTTTCTAGAAGAATATAAGCGTGTTCTCAGGAACTGTGGTTTTCCGCATCTGGAGAAGGGCCTTCTTCCCAGGCCAGGCCATTGCTTTGACTCCGCGTTTTCATTGACTCAGAATTGTGGTCTGTTAAAAGTTTTCTTTTCCAATTTAGGGTGGTTTTCCTCCCCCCTCTCTTCAAAGAATATGGCCACACATGAAGAATTAGAATCTGTCAGGTGGAGAATTCATCTCTGTCATATAATTACTGGGCTGCAGCAAGTTAGATCAAAGTAAGGGCATTGTGTTGTTAAAGGACATTGCTTCAAAGAGTAGTTAAACACAAAACAGTGGAAGGGCTTTATCACTCCCCCCTTTAATGTTATTTAAGTCATCAAGAAAGATGATTTTCCATTAATGTATGGCAAATAGTGGGTTTCCAAGTCTGCATTTAGACCTTCATGGAAAGCAGGAGTATTTTTATCTGTCATTATAAATTTTAATTTGGGCACATAAAAGGTTTAGCTCTCCTAGAGTGTAGGTTTGGGATTTTTTTGTTTTGTTTCTTGTACAATTATAACCAATATCTCTGTAAACCTCTTCATGTTTCATAGAGCTGGTTAAGCAATTTCCTCTTAGCATTGTCTTTGATGTGAAAATAAACATAAACAGGAGTAAAAAAGCTGGGTTTCTGTCTAAAATGGTATTGGTCTATATGGTTCAGAGTTACTCAGCTGACGTTAGACCAGAGAAAACACACATCAACACTCTTACAGTGAGCCTAGATACAGTTGCTACAAGAAAAATATTTCTTCAAAAGTTTCAAAAGAATGATGACATCAGTGCCAAGAACATCAAAGAAACTGTTCTATGCTTTCAGGTACTTTGCCAAACTACCTTCTAAACGCTGCTTAACATTCCTTTGTAATGGAGTTAAAGATGAGCCCGAAATTGCAGGGGACCTCTTAAAAGGTCTGCCCATCCAGCCTTCTGTCTCCAGGTGATTGCATCCAAACCAGTTAACACATTGCAGCCCCAGGTTGTCTAAACAGGATTCAGGTGGAAGTTTTCTTTTCAGAATGCTCTTGTGCATTACAGAGAGGATGGGAGAGATGTAATCTGCAGACCTCCCCTGGGTCTGCCGTGTGGAGATACGTGAAGACAATGGAAACCCTGTTAGAATGCTGCTGTCATGGAACAGCCGCTCTCATTCTTAATTCATAATGCTCTTCTTTCATAAAGGCTATGGAAGAGCGGGGCTAATGACCACACGTGGAAAGCTGAAAGAGAAAACAAAAGAAATGCAGGCATTTAACCTCTATACTGTTTTAAATTTTAATCAGTCAAGAAAATTGTGCATTTACCTTAAGGAAACTTTTAATCGGGAGGCTTTATTGTATAATTTATTTTTTCATTTGGGAACTGTTTGGTTGCAGGTGACAAAAGCTCTCTTAAAGTATCTCAAGCACAAAAGAAGAGAGTTTGGAATTATTGCAATTTAGTAGATGTCTCAATTGCTCAGAGTGTAATTCATTCTCCCAAGTGCTGGAACCAGGAACTGGAGGGTTTTGGTCTTCCCCTCCTCTCATCTCTTCTCCTCCTTCCCTTTTCCCTTCTCCCTTCTCCTCCTTATCCATCCTTCTCTCCTCAGAACAGGTCCACCTGTTCTCATAAAGACTGTTGTTCTTTTTTTTTTTTTTTTTTTTTTTGTGCGTGTACCGTCAAATCAGATCTGACAGGAGGATATTGCGCCTCCTTCTCCGGCAGAGCATCTGGTGGATTCGAACTCTGTTCCTCTGGGATTGCAGTGCAGCTTCTTGCCACTAGGCC
>NW_006399806.1:16915709-16950933 GCF_000299155.1 Elephantulus edwardii
TGCGCCTCCTTCTCCGGCAGAGCATCTGGTGGATTCGAACTCTGTTCCTCTGGGATTGCAGTGCAGCTTCTTGCCACTAGGCCACCAGAGCTCCCCTTAGACTGTTGTTCTTGCTGTTATGTGCCATCGAGTCGCTTGCGACTCATAGCAACCCCATTTACAACAGCTCTAAACTGCTCTGTCCTGTGCCAATCTCACTGTCTCCGACACACTCATTCTGATTGCCCCAGTCACCGAATCAATACATCTCCCAGAGGGCCTTCCCCTCCTGCGCCTGCCTTCCACCCTCCCAAGCATGATAAAAAAAAAAACCCCTCTAATGGAGTTCTGTTCTGTAGAGTGAGGTCACTATCAGTCATAGGTCCACTTGATGGTGCCTAACAACCTTGGCCGAGGTGTTGATGTACAGATACTATTTCCAGTCTCTCAATCAATGCTTTCTTGATAGATGATGAACTTGTAGCATCCTCTGAGGGAATGTATGGAAATGTTCAGACTGTGAAATGCCTTCGTTTCTCCACTGTAATGAGATGTGTGTTTCTGAGGCAACTTGCCAAGTTTTTATTTGTTGTTATATGCCTTCGAGTTGCTTGTAACTCATAGCGACCCTATGAGCAATAGTTGCCTTATCCTGAGCCAATCTCACTGCCTTCAACACACATGTCCCTATTACCCTAGATACTGCGTCAATCCATCTCAATCACGGTCTTGTTCTCCACTTACCCTCCACTCTTCCAAGCATGATGTCCTTCTTCAAGAACTGATCACTCTTGGCAACAGGCCCCAAAGTATGTGAGGTGGAGTTTCAAAATCCTTGCCTCCAAGAAGCAACTTGGTTTCATCCTCTCCAGTTCAGACTTGATGGTTCTCTTAGCAGTCCATGGTATGGTCAATACTCTTCTCCATCATGAAAACTCAAAGGCATCAATTCTTCTTCTGTCATCCTTCGTCATTGTCCAGCTTTCCAATGCATAGAAAGTAATTGCAAGACTATGGCGTGGATTAGGCACATCTTAGTCTCTAGACTGACCTCACTGTTCTTCAGCACTCTGGTGAGGTCCCTGGCAGCAAACTTCCCCAGTGCAGCTTGTCTTTTGATTTCCTGACTGCTGGTGCCAGGAGTGTTAATTGTGGATCTGAACAGGATGATAATCGTTAATAATTTCAATCTCTTCTCCATCTATCATGAGGATGTGAATTTTCCCAGGGGAGAAAATCTTTGTTTTCTTGATGTTGAGCTGTAATCCATATTAGAGGAAATTCAAGATGCTCTGAAGGAATTGACAAGGAAACAAGCCCCAAGAATTGGCAGCATACCAATTGATATATTTCAACAAACAGATGTGCTCACCATATTGTGACAAGAAATCTGGAGGGCAGAGCTACCTTGCCAACATTGCCAAAAAAAAGGTGATCAAACAGAGTGTGGAAATTATTGAACAGTATCACTAACATCATATGCAAGTAAAATTCTGCTGAAGATTGTCCAAAAATGATTGGAACAACATCAACAGAGAACTGCCAGACATACAAGAAGGAGTTAGAAAAGGCTGTAGCACTAGGGACATTATAGCTTGTGTCAGATGGATCTTGACTGAAAGCAAAGAGTACCAGAAAATGTCTATTTGTGTTTTATTGACTATAGAAAGGTATTTGTGTAGACTACAACAAATTGTGGCTTACCTTGAGAAGAATGGGAGTTCCAGAATACTTGATTGTTCTCATGCACAATCTATAATTAGACCCAGAAGCAGTCATCGAAGCAGAACAAGGAAACACTACATGGTTCAAAACCAAGAAAAGAAAGTGTCAGGGATATGTCTTCTCTCTATATCTTTTCAATGTGTATGTAGAATATATCATTCAGGAGGCTGGACTTTGTGAGGAAAAATGTGACATCAGAATGGAAGAAAAACTTATCAAGACACAATCTTGCTTGCCAAAACTGAGGAGGACATGAAGTGTTTGCTGCAGAAGGCCAAGGACTGCAGCTTTTAGGTAGCCTTCTCTCAACCAGCTCTGAAAGCTAAGGGGTTGCCATCAAAAAAATGTTAAAAATGGAATATCTTGGCATTTGTGTCTTTAGAGTAGGATGTTGATTGGTTTACTTTAAAATCATGAATTTTCCATTTCATAAGGAATATCTGTTACTGGATGAAGGGCTCTCTGGTGGCTTAGTGGTAAGGAGTTGTGCTGCCAACTGGCACAAGGCACCTGGTTCAAGTCCACCAGCTGCAACTTGGGAGAAGAATGGACGGTCCCCTCCAGTGTGATTTATTGCCTCTGAAACCTACCGGAAGCTCAGCTATGAGACAATTCTGACTTGGTGATCTGTAGTAACAACACAACATTACTGGATAGAGTAGCCACATTACACCTATTAAAACTTAAATTGCTTAGAGAAACAGCAAAAATTATTACCATGGAATATATTTCTTTTAAATTGATATAATTTGGTAGGATATTTTCATTGTGATTTTAATGAACGTTTACAGAAAAAGTTGGATTTTCATTCATTCATTATTACACATTTTCCTCCCTAAATTGATACAATTTAATCTCAGATAGCCTCATCTGAACATGTCATGGAGCTGAAACTGGTTTATGAGGGTCATTATTATGTTAATTTTTCAGAAGATAATATAAAATACCATAATGATTACCCATTATGTACAATGTTTGGATGAGCTTCCAGATTGATTCATACTGGAAAGCAGGAGTGACATCTACTTCCTAAACCAGATGCTCTGGAAACTCTACAAAAATCTCTAAACTCTATAAATGTACAGACATTATGTTAGTTATAGAACAGAGTTCAGGTCTTTTGTGCAAAGCTTACTCTCAGTCATATTTGACTTGACGACACTTACCCGCTGCTAAATGAGACTAGTGCCGTTACATCTGGAGGAACAATCTTCCACTTTGTACATCACTCTTTGTCAATGTGCTGTATGAAGTAACCTGGGTTTGCTGTGATGTTGAACCTTGTGCCATTGGGGTATCAAATACCAAACTGGCTTTCCAATGTGGACAGTGTTTGGTGGAGCTCCCAAGTGTAAAACAGGTTTGGAAGCAGGAGTGGCATCCACTTCCTAAACCACATGCCTCCGGAAACTGTGAACTTGGAGAAATGATGATAGTTATGGAAAGGCATTAGGTCTTTTGTTCATAGAGTCACCATGAGTCGTGCTCAACTTGATAGCAATCAACAACAACAATATAAAATAATGGGCAGGAATCATTATTAGTATCTAGTTTCAGCTGTGCTTCTCACCCTAAAACTGTTTGTCTCCTTAAGGTTGAATCTACCAGCAGCCCCACAGGGGAAAGGTGGACAACGTTCTCCCATTGTGATTTACAGCCCTGAAAACCAGAGGGGTGGGGGTGGGCACTGTGAGTCAGAATTGACTCATGCATAGTGGATTCAGTTGTTGCTGAGTCAGAACCTGGGGGTTCTGAGTTTCTGCTTCTCCAACCTGGCTGCACATAGATAATTTACCAAAGAAACCCGAGACCTCAACTAAAACAATTCCTATAAGGTTCAGAGATAGCAGAAGACAGTAAAGTGCCATTGTGCTGTATGGTCTCCCCAATTCTATAAACTCAGAAATCTGGATTCTAGGAGAATAAAAATCATTCCATCAAATTTTGGAAGTAAGTTATAGAATTTTTTTTTGGGGGGGTAGATGTGTCACACCTTTCCTCGAGCTCTTCCAACCCCATATTCACCTTCCAAATACTTAGTGTTTTTCTTGAAACAGTGAAAAGAAATGATCCTATAAATTCTATAGGAGGTGTGCCCTGAAACCTCTCAGTGCCAGCACTGTTACCCAAGGAGAACACTGAGTCACCATGGGAATTAGAATTGCATCTCAGCTTTAGCGTTTGTGGGAGCCTTGAGACCACCCTCAGTCCATCACAAAACTTCACACATTCCCGCACTTTGAGTTCCCAGGGATGATGACCAAGCTCTTGCCATAGTTCCAATTCTTAGGGCTTCACATTCCTTTGACTTCAAAGTTTAGGGAAAACAAGAGAAAAGATCACTCAAGCAAAACTCTATTGGTACCATTGAATTGCTTGTGTACTGAGTATAAAGCTTTTCCCCACAAACCAAAGCCGCCTACTTACCATTGTTTACTACTCAGTTGTTAGAAGGATCCAGTGTTCCATATACTCACATCTGCTAATCATCCACCATTTGAACACCTATAGCATGTCCAGCTTTTTATACTATGAGTTTAAAACTATTTGGTAAAGCCTACTCATTAGTAGCAGTGGTCTATCACTTTGCTGCACTGGGGTAACTCATGTTTGCTGTGATGCCGAACCTTGTGCTACTGGGGTATCAAATGCCATAATGGTTACCCATGGTGGACAGCGTTTGGTGGAACTCCCAGATTAAGACAAGATTGGAAGCAGGATTGGCATCTGCTTCCCAAACAACATGCCTCTGGAAACTCTAGGAACTTAGAGAAAAGATGGTAGTTCTAGAACAGGGTTCAGATCTTTTGTTATTAGGGTTACTATGAGTCGTGCTCCACTCGATGGCACTTAACAACAACAACAACTTAATATATGCACATAAAGTAATGTCTGCAGTCTCTCTCTCTCTCTCACTGCCATCTAGAAGGAACCAACTCATAGTTAACCCTTCATTGGGTTTCCAAGGCTGTAGAACCCATGGGCATAATCACCCAACTTTTTACTGCAGAGTCACTGGTGGATTTGAACTGGTGCAGTGGCCCAGCTTTTGAATTAACAGCATGCAGGCCAGAGTTCCGTTTCCCTATAATACAGGGAACATAAGGGTAAGAAGGAAATTTTATTTATTCTTTTTACAATACTGAAACCAAAACTAGATGGTAAAACACCATCTAGTTGGCTTTGGGGCAAGAGACCTAAGCACTATGATGAGTTGTAATTCATTGCTCCAAGATCCCAATTTATTTTTTTTTTTTACTGGAAGAATCATGTATTCTATTTTGAGTCAGTCCTTTTCTAATGATATCTGTGTCCACATCTGTCTCAATCAGCCTAGTGTAAAATGGTCTGAGCAAAATGTATAGATAGTGGGACCAAGCTCGTCCTTTGACAGGGTTTGGTAAATTTGTTTCTACTGTTTATGCTTTGTTGAGAAAGACAGAAATCTACTTGGGAGAAAAATAATGTGACCTATGGACTGAATTGTTACCTTTGTGTGGCACATTCCGTTTCTAGGGCAGCACAGGAGACAAAGAATGCATTTATTCTGTGCAAAGGATAGGGAGCAGGGGAAGAAAAAGAAACCAGAGGATTGTGCAATAAAGGCATTTTCAAATCCCTCCAGGAAGTTTGTGTTTCGAGTCCTTTGGAAGAGTGAAGCCCAGTTGCTTAAAAGAATCTGTTTATTGGGGCTGGGGGGACCCCAGCCCCTTTCTACTGTGTACTGTATTTTGCTTGTCCCTAGAAGTTCTCGGCATCCCATCCCAACCCTTGGGGCAGGCCAGCCATTGTTTCTGCACCCTTCCCTTAACTGGCTATACCTCCCCCAGCAGAGACAAACAGACCTCAAATAACACCAAGGTGTTCAAAGAGAAGACTGAGAACATGGAAGAGAGTGAAAAGAAACAATTTGCTAGATCTCAGCAAAGAGTAATACAATGATTCCTGTGGACTGTGCGAAGGAGCTTGAACTTGCTAGGTGGAAAATGATTCCTAAAAGAAGCCCTTTTGTTCTGTGGCGACATGAGGATGATATTAAATGTGTAATTTCCAACGGTGCAGGTTTATTGTGCAAGGGGGGAAAAAAGCCTTTCCAGTCCATCTTGGTACTGGAAAAAGTATAAATATTTTAATGTAGTGCTCATTTGAAGCCTTACATCCTGCACTAGCTTAAACATCTGTATATTTCCCTTCATGCAAAGCATGACTTGAGATGGTATGGTTCAAACCACTCTCACTGTGCTTGGTAATTCCTTTCATCTCTTCCCTTCTTGTACTGGAGCCTGGAGAGTGATGTCCTGAGCTTTCACAGTCAGTCTTCCAACAATGATGGTACCAGCCATTCCTCTCTCCTGTCTAATCACTATGGGTCCTGGATGTCCTTCTTTTTGCCCTGTACATGGCGTACATCTTTATTCCAATGTCCTGTCTCAGTCTTCCCTGTTCACAAAAGGTAAGGACTGAAAGGGAAGTGAGCAGCCCTGCTGGGGATTAAGAATGAGGACTTTGGACTCGAGCAGACCTGCCTTGGCGTCCTGCCTCCTCAGTCATTTGCTGTGCATTCCTAACATCAGGAGCCGCAATTTCTTCACTTACAAAATGAGAGTAAGAATATATGCAGAGAGCTGAGAGAGGGTGAAATGATACCCTGCACAACAAAGTGCCTTTCTTAAAATTTGCCTTCAAGCCCCAGTTGTCATTAGATGAGAGCAGGGCCACGCTAGGACTTTGAGAACTCTCCCTGGTGGTGTGGGCCACTGTAAGTTGGGCTGCTAACCCACTGGCTGCTAGATTGGAATCCAGCAGCAACTCTGAGAGAGAAAGATGGACAGTCTCCTCGCATTGCAACCCACAGCCTAAGAAACCCGACTGAGGGTCAGCTGAGACCCAGCAGACCAGACAACAATGAGTTTGAGAGGCATTGTTGGTTTCAAGGACCTTTTCTTCTTTTTAGAAAGAGTAAAATGTCTTTTATGTCAGCATTTATATAAGATTGAATATATTAATATTATATGAATCTTGCTCTCTAGCCTAAATATTTCTGTCTTCCTTGCAGTTTGAAAAGAAACGAAAGCATTTTTGTGGGCTCCTTAGATTGCTGTAGGTCCTCGATGCAGTCTCTGGCATGTCTAACGTTAGCCCTTGCTGAGTTTTGTTTTGTAGAGCCTTCCTTCTGCCTTGTCAATACTATTGACAGTTTTCTGCAACTGGATGCTCTTCTGGCCCTCAGACACTGTAAAAAAGAGCAGGGACCACAGAGGGAGTGACTTATCTGACCTTTACCAACTTCATAGAGGGGAAACTATCCCCGGCCACAGCATCAGTAACCAAAACCAATTCCCATGAGGTCAGACAAGTCCCCCACACTCCCAAGCCTCTTTCTATTCATCTCAGCACCAATATTGCTACTTTACTAGGACCAAAATCTGCTGTGATAGCACACAGACCACACAGAATCATATTGGGGGAGTTAAAAGGATATAATTCAGATTAATAACAAAATATAGTCAAGACATCTCCCAAAATGTATGTGCAGGGACCTCAGTCTCAAGCTTTGGGATGTTTCCAAGTTCTCATTCCTGCCAGTATTGGCTTTCCACCCCTAGTTTCCCAACAAAGTTCTCAGTTCTGCTACTGTTGGCTTCCCTCACCCCCAAAAGTCCCATTTTACATCAGTTCTCCAGTTCAGCCATTGCTGCTGCTGCTACTGCTGCTGCCGCCGTCCCAAAGCAGATCCTCCAGTGTGTCCTACATTTCACTGGATTGAGGGAAGTCATCTTCCTCTTCTGGAAGGGGAAGAAGTTCTTTTGGTGGGGGAAGATTTCTTCTGTGCAGCTGAAGCCCTTAAGTTTATTGGCGAGACTAGCCAAACCCCTTGTAGATTTTTGAGACTATCCAGTCTCCTTATGAAATGATAGATAGCCAATCCTCTTGAGGATAGACCAACATATCCCATTCGCATAGTTCCACCATCTGTATAGCAACATCAAATAAGAGCTAGGGAAGTCGTATTGAAAAGATAAACTCCACAGATACACAGGGCCCCTATACTTCACCCTTCCCTCTCCTCTCTTCAATATCCAAAGAACTCACATGTTTCCTAGCCCCTCTCACCTTGCCCCTAACCTTCTCATTCTAGACCTCTGTCTTCATGCTCTCTCTGCCATGATTGAGTCTCATTTCCTTAGAGTTTAATTTTTTGCCTGGTAAGATGGCTTTACATTTTCACCTGATAAGGAGGCTTTGAATTTTTTTTTCTTTTCATTGAGGTATTGCTTACATGGTTCCTTCTCTTCTGTTGGAACATGTGTATTTTGACAAGAAACTCTGAGATTCAATGTCACAATTCAGAGTCTCATATTTTTATGGAAGAGTTTTAGTGCAGCAAATTAAGTATTTCAAAACAAAACATGACCTAGGATAATTAAATGTATTGTATTTTGCAGGGAGCTTGGTGCTTACTGTGTCTGTACGTTCAGCAGGACTTTACAATATAACTTGGGGGTAGAAGTTGTTCTAGGGTAGGTTGCAGAGTATTCCCAAAATCCTCTTGGTGAAGTATCAAACCTAATGGAGTTCTAATAGAATCTCTTCACCCATAGAGTTGTCATTCATGGCATCTTGAAGGAGGACTTCTGTTTTCCAATTTAGATCATTCATCATTTAATTCTAATTGATGCTAAACGAACTGAAAAACAAGCCTCCCTTCATCAGTGCCTGTTATCTTCTGAGTTCAGGTTGTGAACTCAAAGATCATTTTGTTTATTGATGAGAAGATGATGGCCTAGAGAAGTAGAGCAACTTTTCTATCATAGACTGATCAATAGCAAAATCAGAACTAGATTCCAGTTCTCTTCAATATTTACATGTGGATTTCATTACCTTTTCAGAGTCTAAATACCATTTATTCCTCTTGTTGACTCTTTAACTACCTCTACCATTCTAGTGGCCCAAAGAAAGTGTTAGTGCTACTTCACAGGGTGCCTACCTCACTGCTCTAGGAGTGGCCAGAGCAATGGGAGAATCTTGCAGAACAGGTTTTTACAAAGCAGTGGAATAATAATCAAAGGTGATATAACCCAAACCTGGGAAAAGAATATCCTCCTTTGTTTTTTTGCTAGTTGCGAAAGAACCATTAAAATTCAACTCATGGTGAAATAAATCACAGTAATTCATCTTGAGGCAACATGACAGAACTTCTTTGGTCTAAATTCTTTCTGACCCTATGTAGGACACACGTTGGTAACTTTGAGTTTCTGCTGAACGTGGTGGTGTCTGGTGGTCTTCTGGGCTGGTATCCCCACTGAGAAGATAAAGTTAGGAGCCAGGAAGAAGACAGACAGAGATTGCAGAGATGAAGGAAGGGAGAAGCTACCCATCTATATACAAAACATATCCTGCCTCTTGGTGCAAGCTTATGGCCCACTCACTGCTGAATGGGAAGTTCCAGGAACATGGCGAGAACTTGATTGAAAGTAACAGAAGGTAACACATACTAGTTTAAGCAAAAAATGAAATTTATAATAAAGATCCCAGCATGTATCAAGGAAAACAGGGAGATAAAACAGCTGACCAAAGACTGGACTCAGACCCTGAAATTATAGAAAAGTTCTTTGTCTCTTCTCTCTGCTTCATTCTTCTTTCTACAGATTCACTTCCTCTATCCCTCTGCTTGACATAATGGGAAATATTACCATGAGCAGCTCACAAGTTTTATAAATGACTGTAAAGCTACCCAAAGACATCTTAGCCAACTTTCTCTAATTCCAGTCTAACCATGGTAGAGACTGATTGGCCAAGCTTGAGTCAGTTTCCTCTCTTCAAGCCAATGAGTAATGGCCAGTGGGTTTAAAAAAACCCTATAATAATGACATGGTCCATCTACCTTAACTGTATACCAACTATAAATGGACAGAACAGATAAGGGAGCAATGAAACAGTTGTTGACTGTACAGTTGACTTAGAAACATATCACTCACACTTGACTGTAGGCTATATCTCAGTCATTCTCAGATTTCTATCATTTCATCTGGGATCCAGAATGTCTCTGTGTTGCAACCCCTACCTGCTGCCTGTACCATAGACCTAAACAAGCTGATTGCAGCATATTGTCATTGAAATGACACAGGTTTTTGATCCACACAGACACTGTGGATTGGAGCCCAGATTTACCATTTACCAGCTGTGTGACACTAGAAAAGTTACTTAGCTTCCCTGAGCCTTGGTTTCCTTCCCTGTAAACTAAGAGCATTCACATGTTATCTAATGCAATTTTTGTTCAGTTAAGGCAAATACAGTAAACAGTATCTCATAGGTGTCTTAATAGTATAACAATAGATGCTCAGTTAATTTTTTTTCTTAATTACCTGTTGTTGTTGTTATCTATTGTTGACTTGGAACCGACCAATAGCTGACCCTGCAGTGAGTTTCCAGAGGCTGTAAATCACACAGAAAAAGAGTGCCCATCTTTCTCACATGGAGCAGTTGGTGGATTTGAATTACATGTCTTTGGGTTGGCAGCACAACTCCTTGCCACTAAGCTACCAGTATTCCTTGATTAATTTACCTAGAAACCTTTTTTATGTGGGTGAGAAAATGATGGCAAATGAAAAGTGGGGAAAAGTAGAAGTGACCAAGTTTTGTATCTAGGAAGTATCTTCCTGCCCCAGAAAGTTTAGTCTGGCCCTGAGCAAACATGAAACAGTTTAAGTGGGTCAGTTGCACTGGGAAAGCCATGCTTTGATAGATACAGACTCTCACTTTAGAGCCAAGTCAACAAGAATCCTTTACAAGGATCTGAGGATCAATTATGCGTGTTGTAGTTTTCTTATTAATTTACTGGTGCGACTGCATAGCCCTTAAACTTTTCCCTGTGATTTTCAAAGTTCAGATAATGCAATCTAGTGGCTGGCTTAGTGAATTAAATACTGTGTTTGATACTATTTAGAGATACATACAGCCCATTGAGAGTGGAGTAAATCGTGCTTTTCTATTAAAACTAGAATTTATTGAATGGTGAAAGAGTTACATTGCAATAGAAAGGAATATGATTAAAATACATTAGCAGCTCCTGGAAGAAGGATGAGCAGTCTCCTCTTGTGTTATTTAGTCCCTCTGAAAACCTGCTTGGAGGGTCACCTATGGGTCGGTTCCAACACAATGGCATGCAACAACCACAATGGCAAACACTACACAACATTTTTATACGAGTTATCTCATTTCTTCCTATGAGTTAAGCACTATCATACCCATTTTCCAGATTAGGAACCTGAGGTTCAACCAAATAAATAGCTGATCACATAGCTCTGAATGGCAGATTGACATTTGAGCTCCTTGTAGTCTCTCAGGCAGCTCTGGTGACCTAGTGGTAAAGAGTTGTACTGCCAACCCAAAGACAGGCAGTTTGAATCCACTGGCTTACTCAGTCAAAAAGATGAGCAGTCTCCTCCTGTGAAGTTAACTGCCTCTGAAAATCCTTCAGAACATCAGCTCTGGGTCAGTTCTGACTTGACAGTACACAGCAAAACATTTACTCTCTCAGAGCTGCCTTTGCTTTTAACACTCTACACTTGGATTTGTTTACAAATAGGCAACAAAAGAAATAAATCATCAGAGAAATCTGTGCTTGGAGCATCTCACTTTTGATAAATGACATTCTCATGGCTTCTCTGTGTCCGAAGTTGCTCCATGGGCCTGAATGCAAAGCAGCAGTGTCCCAGGAAGAAAAACAGATGAACAGCAAATAGAATATCTTGTTGGGCCCAGCAGCTATTCTAGTTACTTATACAAACGATAGCAGTGATGAAGGGGTTGAATGCTGGAAAAAAGAAATTGGAAATCTTATCCTAGCTTTAGCCTTATCCATCTTTCTTGAAATTGTGTGTCTGCTGACCTTCTGCGGCTACGTGGAACGATATGTGCATGTGCGTGGAATATTTTGGCGGGTTCTTGGAAACATCAGAGTTTTCGTTATCAATCAAAGGTATTACCAATACTTCTGATGACATAGGAAGAGGGTTTTTTCCATTGACCTTTGTTCAAGTCAGGGAAATCACTGTGCTCTGTAACCACCAATTAGCCCGCTGTCCCAGAAACGTTGTCTTTTATCCAGTTCGTGCTACTATGAGTTTTATTATGTCCCAGGCTGTGCTTTGCCTGTGCTTTATTCCCTTTGACTGCATCCTGTTGCGTAAATGGAGGAAACATTTAAATATTATGCCTCTTTTGATTAGAAGTCCATCTGGATTAATAGCTTATGTTTTCCTTTTTTTTTTTTTTTTATTCCCTCTCTGTCTTTCAGCTCCAAGGCTCCTTGAAAAGAAAACAAGTTGTCAACCTGTCTCCTGCCAATAGCAAGAGGTCCAATGGCTTTGTTGAAAACTCGTTTCTGGATATCAAGAGAATCCGTGTCGGGGAGAATCTCTCTGCAGGACAAGGCGGCCTCCTAGTAAACAATGGTGGACAAAGCCAGATTATGTCAGGGACCTTGCCTATGAGTCAAGCGCCCCTGAGGAAGACGAATGCGCTGTCACATAGTACTCATTCTCCAGGCAACGGGATGTTTAACATGGGCTTAAAGGAGGTGAAGAAGGAGCCAGGAGAGACTCTGTCTTGCAGTAAACACATGGAAGGCCAGATGACCCCAGAGACCATTTTTCCTAGTAGGTATGGAGATGACCCTGGAGAACAGCTGATGGATCCTGAGCTGCAGGAACTGTTCAATGAGCTGACCAACATATCAGTGCCTCCCATGAGCGACCTGGAGCTGGAGAACATGATCAATGCCACCATAAAGCAAGACGACCCGTTTAACATTGACTTGGGCCAGCAAAGCCAGAGAAGCACTCCGAGGCCCGCCCTGCCTATGGAGAAGATCGTCATCAAAAGCGAATATTCACCCAGCCTGGCTCAAGGCCCCTCGGCCTCTCCTCAGTTGAGGCCCCCATCAGCTGGTCCTGCATTCTCCATGGCGAGTGCTGCCCTCTCCACATCCTCCCCCATCCCTTCTGTCTCTCAGAGCCAGGCTCAGCCTCAGACAGCCTCAGGAGCAGGCCGGGCCCTGCCCAGCTGGCAGGAAGTGTCCCACGCGCAACAGCTCAAGCAGATAGCTGCAAATCGCCAGCAACACACCCGGATGCAGCAGCACCAGCAGCAGCATCAGCCTACCAATTGGTCAGCCATGCCGTCTTCAGCTGGGCCTTCCCCAGGTCCCTTTGGGCAGGAGAAAATCCCCAGCCCTTCCTTTGGCCAACAGCCATTCAGCCCACAGAGCTCCCCTATGGCTGGGGTAGCCAGCAGCAGCAGCCAGTCAAAAGTAATGGCTAACTACATGTACAAGGCCAGTCCCTCAGCCCAGGGAGGCCACCTGGATGTTCTCATGCAGCAAAAGCCTCAGGATCTCAGTCGAGGTTTTGTTAACAACCCACATTCAGCCATGGAGCCCCGTCTGGGCAACACCAAGCCTCTGTTCCATTTTAACTCAGATCAAGCAAACCAGCAGATGCCTTCTGTTTTGCCTTCTCAGAACAAGCCTTCTCTCCTACACTACACCCAGCAGCAACAACAGCAGCAGCAACAACAACAGCAGCAGCAACAACAACAACAGCAGCAGCAACAACAGCAGCAACAGCAGCAGCAGCAACAGCAGCAGCAACAACAACAGCAGCAGCAGCAGCAGCAGCAGCAACAGCAGCAGCAGCAGCAGCAGCAGGTACCCCCACCGCCACCCCAGCCTGCCCAGCCTGTATCAAGCCAGTCTTTACTAAGGTCGCCCTTGCAGCTTCAGCAAAAGATTCTGCTCCAGAAGATGCAGAATCAGGCCCTCCAAGGACTGGGGTATCAAATCTCCTCCCAGCAACACAGACAGGTAAGACCTCTCTCGTTCCCCACACAGAGATAGCTCCCTGAGCCCATTCTGGTTTTTCATTCTGCTTTGGCTGTCACTGTGTTTGTGTCGGGGTAGCATCAAGACCACAAGACAGTAAGTGACCTTGAGGGATTTGGATGAAGACCCCATAAAACCTAGCTCACTTATGGCGTCTGGAAAAAGGGGCTAGGATTTCCCTGTAGACTGTTGCTCTCGAAGGATCTTTAGTGAGCAAGGGTTCTTGCTTATTAAAATTGTTGTATTACAGCTGATACCTTTAGTGACATATTCACTCAGGGAGCTCTGATGGCCTAATGGCAAGAAGCTACACTGCAATCCCAAAGGCTCGCAGTTTGAATGTCTCCAGTTTCTCCATGGGAGAAGAATGGGCAGTCTCCTCCTGTGTGATTAACTGCCTCTGAGAACCTACTGGAAGGTCAGCTATGAGCTAGTTCTGACTCAAGGGTACACAACAGTCTTTAAGTCAGTATGCACTTGCCAGGCACCTACCGTGTACTAGATGTGAATATACTGAATATCGGAATAAAGCTGGAGATGACATTAAAAGTGTTTAATGGCCAGCCTTCCATCACTTTCCACCAAGTGGAATGTTCAGACTCAGCCCTCTTGAATAAATCATGCAACAGATCTGTGCTGTAAGACCCAGTCTCTGCCTGCAAGTGCCATCTTGAGAGCGAGACAGGTTGAAAAGCTCCCATTGTTACACTGCGTGGAACATGTGATGATACTAGGGTGCCAAGGTTGGGTATCTGGCCAGCAGTGGGAAATCGAGGAAGGCTTTTGGAGAGTAATGTCTGATTAAGTGTTTCAGGGTGATATTGTCATGACAACAAGCACACACAGTTCTGGTTACTCTCTAGCCTGTGGGTAGCAGAAAACAAAGGTTTTATTCTGCCCCACACACGAATAGTATGAAGAGATTTGCTCTGTGCCTCCCGAGCACATAGTGATGAATAGCCCCAAGCCCCAGGAAACTTGAAAAATGAAACTCTTCCAGGAATCCAGGAAAGAAAGGAGAGAGTGAAGAAGGAAGGAGGGGGACAGGGACTTAAAGAAAAGAAGAAAACAGGGAAGAAAAAAAGGTTAGTGTGAATATTGCTTTGTGTATGTAAGTCTGCGTTTGTGCCCAAGCACAAAGACCGCGCACTGCGTGTCAAAAGCAGGGCAGTATGGCAACACAGAGCTTAATCCAATGACATTCCTCGAGTAGTTTTCATAGCTACTGCCCAGAAAAGAATGCCACAAGGTCCACCGACTGTGTCCAAGCTGACCTTTGTCCCAGATGTGGACCAAGAGAAAATTGGTCTCAACAGGAATGCAAAAACAATGATCCAAGTAAAACTTGAAACTCCTAGCCACTGAAGGGGGTTTTATTTTACTTTTTTTCCATTTTAATTGCAGCCTACAGAGAATGGTCTTAGGGTAGAATGTATGTATGTTTCACAAATTCTTTTTTGAGGATCATTAAAAAGAAAAAGAATGTTGCAGGACTACAGTAGTGGCATCTACTTCCTAAACAACATGCCTCTGGAAATTCAATGAACTTTGAGAAACAATAGTTATCAAAAGGATTCAGATCTTTTGTTCATGGGATTGCTATGAGTCGTGCTTGACTCGACGGCAATCAACAACACAACAACCGTTTATATGTAAGAATATGATTTCAATGAAAAAGGGTCGAAATCCCTGTGTGGTTTTTTTGTTTTGTTTTTTGTTTTTATATTTTCTAGTTGTAGACCTCAAGTAACAGCTAACTTCTTTATCAGTAAATGGAGGTGGTAATAATAGTATTACCTCTATGGCACATTGAGAATGAAATGAGACAATTCTTATCTCAAACCCAGAATAAAGTTGCATATTCTCTTGATGACTATGGAAACTACCATAAATAATATAAAAAATGTTACTGTTTGCGAGTGTTACTGTTATGCAGGAGAGATTTTGATTGAGCCCTACATTCTACCACAAAGGTATAGAGGGTGGAATTAAAAACAGTAAAGCCCTAATTCATCTACTAGGCAGCAATGTGATGGGATGCTGTTGTTAGGTCTTTTCAAGTCAGCAATGGCTCATACTAACCCTGTTGGCAATACTGGGACCCTGGTTCCTGTCCTGTGCCATCTTCGCCATCTCTACCATACTCGTTGGTACAGTGACTGTCATTTCTTCTTGTTGAAGCTCATTTTCTCTTTCAATGACCCTCCACTTTCCCAACATTACGTCTTTTTTCCACGGACTAGCACCTCCAAACAACATGCCCAAAATATGTGAAAGAAGTTCACCCGCTTTGCCTCTCAGAGCCCCCTAGCTGTACTTTCTTTAAGTCAGATTATTGATTCTTTTGACATTCCATGGCATATTCAATACCAACGCCGCAATTCAAAGGCACTGATTTATTTTTGGTCTTCCTTACTCATTGTCCAACTTTCACATCCATGTGGAGCAATTTCAAATACCATGGCAGTATGAGTGGGTAGTGATCTCCCCGACCCTGAGCATAGGCTCCTGGTTCATACAAATGGAAATAATAAACAATAATATAAGAAGAAACTAATAATAAGTGTTGACCTTCATTGATTATTGACATAGCTCTGACACCTTTACTTGTGGTATAATGATCTATATGATGAAATAATATTATTCTCATATAGCAAGTAAGAGGTTCGAGGCACAGAGATGTTAACATCCCTAAGATGTTAACTGCCCTAAGATCATACAGATAATAAATAACAGCATCAAGATTCAAAATCTGGTGGTCTATTCTGTAGGCCGTGCTTAGCTGTTAGTCTCTGCATTCACAGGGACGGGTTGTTGGCAAATGAACGGTCATCTTTAAAGCACTGTTAATGCTCAGTAGAAATATTTCTTCCAAAGGCAAAAATATATAACAGGCTTTTGGGATAAAGGAATTCTTAAACCTCGACTTTCAGAACTACAAAAGAAAAAAATAAGAAAATATACTTTCCTGTGTGGTCATTTACCTTCCTGAGGATAAACATTATGGAACAAGCCAAAATAAGCCGTTTCCAAAAAAAAAATTATCTCATAGGGAGCTCTGGTATCTTAGTGATAAGAAACTGTGCTACCAACACAGTTCAAATTCACCAGCGACTTTGCAGGAAAAAGATGGGCAGTCTCCTCCAGTCAGATTATACTGCCTCTGCCAACCTGCTGGAGGGTCAGCTATGAGTCAGTTCTAACATAACGATACATAACAACAATATTAACTCCAAGATCCTGTGTCCTCTTCTCCTTATTACTGCTGACATCAGCAAATACATTCCATACTCCTGACCTCTTAGTTACCACCAGAACTTCTAAGGATTGAGTACACAGGTCAGGAAGCATCTTCTAACAGCTTTGATCCTTTTTTAATTTTTCCCAACATGTATGATAGTTTTTATCTTTTCAAACAGGCTCTTAATACATTTATACAATGGAATACTACACAGCAGGAAGAAGCAAAGATTTGGTAAATTACTACCTAACTTGGGAGGGACTGGAAAGCATTAGGCTGAGTGAACTATCTCAGTGCCACAAGGACAAATACTGTATAAAACCATTATTGTAGAATGAATATGAGGATCCAAGGTGAGGGGGAGGGTGTAAATAGAGGGATGAGGATATGGGGGGGAGGTTGTTAATCATAGGGCTGCACAATGTGGCATGAAGGGCAGGTGGCATGAAGGAAATGGGAAGTATCTTTTGTGAAAAACAATGTATTCAAACTTTGTAAATAAACCAGCATAATTTTTTTCTAAATAAAGGGCCTTTAATAGTGGCAGCATTCTAAGCTAGAGACCACTTTTATATAGACAATCATTAGCTACTCATTTAAAACTGTTTTCCTACTATTTAGATTGAACAAATTAACTCTCTGGATCTTTCCAGATCCATGATTCTATCCACTAGGGTCTAAATCCTGTATCTGAGTTTTCAAGCAGATCAATCTGTTCACTCCAGACAAATAAATATCACCCTCTGTCAAGTCCTCACTTTAGAGATAGGAGTTGGGATGATGGACTCCCATTCTAATAATAATAATGTTGTTAATATAATTTCAGAATTTCTCTTTGTGGATTTTCTGGAGCTCCTAGCACATCCAGTGAATTATTATCTATTTAATAATATTCATTCATCTAGCTGATTTTTTTTCCTTTTTAAAAAAATTTTAATTTTTTTTGTGTGTGTGTGTACCATCAAATCGAATCTGACTGATCCTTCTCCAACAGAGCATCTAGTAGATTGGAAACACGTACTTCTGGGATTGCAGTGCAGCTTCTTGCCACTAGGCCACCAGAGCTCCTTCTAGCTGATTTTTTTTTAAACAATTAGTCTCAGCAATGTTTATTTTGAGCCAAACCAAGGCATAACTATGATGTGATGAGACTGAATTTCAAGTAGTTTTGTAAACTTTATCTGAAAGCAATAAAGAAAAAGAAATTAGTTGCTTCCCAAGATGATTATTTTGAGAAACTTTCATTTGGATGTACTAAGATTTTTCTAAGTTTTATAGTCTTACCTAACATATTGCTAAATATTCTAAACCCAGAGACAGTACTCATTTTTATTTTAATGCCACCCGCTCCACTGCCATCAAATCAATTTCAACTTCTAGTGTGATCCTGGCTGAAAGTAAGGAATACTAGAAGATCTATTTGCGTTTTAGTGACTCTGCAAAGACATTTGACTGTGTGGATGATGACAAGTTGTGGCTGACATTGAGAAGAATGGGAATCCCAGAGCGCTTAACTGTGGTCGTGCAGAACCTGGACCTGGACCAGGAGGCTGTTGTGCAAATGGAGCAGAACACTGCATGATTTAAAATTGAGAAGAGAGTGTGTCAGAGTTGTATTCTCTCTCCATACCTATTCAGTCTGTATGCTGAGCAAAGTATCTGAGACTCTGGACTCTATAAAGAGGAATGTAGCATCAGGATTGGAGGGAGACTCATCAATATCCTGCCTTATGCATATGACATAACCTTGCTTACTGAAAATGAGGAGGACTTGAAGCATTTGTTGCAGAGGTCAAAGTATACAGCCTTTGGTATGAACTGTAACTCAATGTCGAGAAACCAAAGATTCTTACCACTGGACCAATAGGCAACATGATGGAGAGGAGATTAAAACTGTCAACAGCTTCATCTTGCTTGGATCCACAATTAACACACTTGGTACAAGCAGTCAGGAAATAAGGAGAAACATTGCACTGGGAAAATCTTCAGTTAAGGACCTCTCCAAATTATTGTGGAGTAATAGTGTCAATTTTAGGACTAAGGTCCATCTGATTCAGGCCATAGTCTTTCCTATCACTTGTTATGCATCTGAGAGCTGAACAATGAATGAAGATGACAGAAAAAGAATTGATGCTTTTGAGCTGTGATGTTGAAGAAGAGCACTGAACATCCCGTGGGCTACCAAGAGGATAAACAGATATGTCTGGAAGATTGTGCAGCCAGAGTACCAGAGTGCTTTTTGGAGGCAAGAATGATGAAGCTTAGCTTCACATACTTTGAGCATGTTTCCAGGAAGGCTACTCCTTGAAGAAGGATGTGATTTTGGGAAGGGTAGAAAGTCAGTGAAGGAGAAGAAGATCCTCAACCAGGTGGATTGGCATGGTGACTGCCACAGTGGGCTAATACTTGGTGAGGGACATGATGTTCAAAAAGGTGGATGGTCCACAAAGGAGAAGAAAACCCTTGGCTAGGTTGACAGGGGGCTCTAGTGGGTCAGGAAGTGTGAGGATGGTATAGGATAGAGCAGGGTTCAGATCTTTTGTTCATGGGGTCACTATGAGTCGTGCTCGACTCAGTAGCACCTGACAACAACATGTGACCCTGTAGGACGGAGTTAGAACTTCCCAGAGAGTTTCCTTGGCTGTGAATCTCAGTGAAAGCAGACAGCCTAGTTCTTTTTCACTTGGGGTGGCTGATGGGTTCAAACTATCAGCCTTTTGGTTAGCAGCCAAATACTTTGAACACAGCACCACCAAAACTTCTTGTTCTAAAGCTTGAACATGTAATCTGTGTCACTTGTGGGAAGGGAAGCAGAAAATGTTGAGAATCAAACAACAGCTACATTTATCATTTAAAGTATAATAAATGGAAATACTAGTCATGTTTGTTTTTTTTCTTTTCTGCTTGTCAGCCTCATTTTGTGTCAAACAAAAAGATTTACTATGGAGTTTGCTAATTGGAGCCCTTTAGCATTGGAAATAATGGAAATCTTGGCTCCAACTGAAAAATGGCAAATTAAATTTGTTGATCATTTGCTTACAATTGACCAATAGAGTGTGCAAAGGTAGCCTTTCCTCACCTTTCAGAACATAGAATTCAGGCATATCTGATCCTCATGCTCAGGCAGAGACAGAAATTGAATGACTTCTCCCCTTTTCCTTGTAGTCACCTCTGCTCTCCCAGATGTAAAGATCCTGAGGGGTGGACGCAACACTTTGAATGGTTAGAAACTTCCTTTTTTGTTATTGTTCCATGCCTGGGGTGATTTTAAGTAATCCCTTCTCCAGAGACTGGGAAACAAATGATACTTAGTGTTTCACAAAATGTCTTCAGTGACTGTTTTGCAAATGTTTGGGGCTTGGCCTGTGAAGATGCCTCCTGGCTGTAAGTTTCTTCCCTTCCTAATTCGAGGGTCAAGAGAGAGATGTACCACACTGGTTTCTGATTTACCATCTTCAGGTCATTGAACACTTGTCTAAGGTGTGAAAGAATTACTGGTTGTCCATGTTCACAAGAGTTTAGTCCATACATGCTTAACTCTGTGCAGCAAAAAGTGGCCTTTTTAGAGCTCTAGAATCAAGCATGTAAATGTGTGAATTTCTTTCTGACATCAGATTCAGGAAACGGAAGTGAATTCTATATTTGGCTTAGATTTCTCCCATCTCTAAAAATTCTAGGAGGAAAGGCAGCCAATGAGTGGAGGCTTGTTATGACTGAAACATAAATTTGTTCCATTCCCCCCTCACTGCAAGCCAAGCTCCTCCATCGTTTATTGAGAGCCTTCCATAACCTCACCACACTATCTCCTCCTAGCCAACATTACCCTTCCCTGCTCCCCATCAACTCTTGGCTTTATTCAGGCTTGTCGTAGTTGTCTCATAATGGCCTCTTTCCTCCAGCCAGCCTCCCCCTTCCCACTTCAATTCTTATTTTCAAGATCTTGGTTATGATATTTCTACTTCTTAGAGTAATACTTTCTTGCTTTAAATATGTAGATTGGGCCCCGTTTTCTTGATGTAACCATGACTGGTAGATGCAATACTTAGTACTGGGAGGCAGAAGGAAAGCTCTTTGCTTCTCTCTTCTGTCTTCTCTCCCCTCCCCTCCTCTCTCTTCTTTTCACCTTTTCTCTCTTCTCCTTTCCTCTTCTCTCTCTCATCTCCTCTCCCTTCTCCTCTTCTTTGTACTGATCATTATACTCAGCTAGTTTGTGTGTTGTTCAGAAAGAGATTTTATACTCTCAAACACAAAGGAGTTGATTCAGAAGTCCCATTGATTGATTAAACCATTGAGTTGAGAAACTGTAAGCTGTCCTTTCATTGCCTTTTTGTTTTCTTTAACGTAGTACAAATGATGATTTCCTTGTTCTGTGAAGAACATGTTCTGTGAAGATACGTTCTCAGTATACCTAGAGGCCCCACCAGGAGCATTTTCCTAGGTAATCATCATTCGTAATCTCTTCTTACTTGTCCTTGAAGGCTCAGAAATCCATTTTTTCCAGTGTGAGGATAATAGCTTAATGTGTCAGAGTAGGCCCTCATTAACTATGCTCAAGAAATTAAAGCCACAATGCCAATCAATTTACTAATAAATGGAAAAAATATAGTGCCATATAGAGCATGGCATTCGTGCAGTATACCTCTCCTTCGGTAAGAAATGGTGCAGAAGAAGCCAGCTCTGAACCAGACAGAGTTTGATACATCAGGAGTTAATATGAAGGCTTAGGAATTATAGACTAAGATGGGAGTTATTCTTAAACCCTAACTATAGTAGCAAGGATCTTCACTGCAATCCCAATGGCATGTGGTTCGAATTCACCACCTGCGCCGTGGGAGAAGGATGGGCTGTCTCCTCCCATGCAATTACTGTCTCTGAAAGCCCACTAGAGGGTCAGCTATGGGCCAGTTCCTACTTGAGGACACACAACAACATACATTAAAAATCCTCCTTTTTACATTTTCATTCCAGTAATGTCTGGATTCTAACTCCACTACTCAGAACAATTAAAAAAGAATTCATAAGTTTAGGAACTGGTCATAGGTATTCTGTAAAACCTTTCCAGTTCATTTTCAGGTGAAACCAATTTTCGATACACTGGTGAGGTGATCACATGTGTGATGGCATCGAGATAAGACAAGCTGAGCATTTTCCCACAGTTGGCCACACCTTTCCCTGTCTCATTATCCTTGACAGCAAGGTGATCAGGCACCTTGGCAGCAGAGAAACCTGGCTCTCTGTCCAACTTCCACTGAGTAATGTCTGTGAGACTCTCTAGTGCATCGTTTCACTTCTCTGCCTCTGTTTTCTCTCCATATAAAGAGGTTAATAACCTCTACCTTTCATTATTCATGAGGATCAAGTTGAATCCAGATAACTTTATTGAATAGCAAAACCACTTACCAAGGCTTCCTGCCCCTGCACTGGATGTGCCTCCTCAGTTCTCGTCCCTGCTCCTCTCCGCTGGACACACTGCCACCAGAGGTTAACCCTTTCTTTCAGTTGTCACAATGTTTTGTTTTTAATTGTGGCAAAATTATATAATATAATATAATATAATATATAATAAATATACAATATATAATAATTTCTCATTTTAGCCTGCTTAGTTATAAAAATCAGTGCCATAAATCAGTGCCACACAATGTCTGAAGCTAGTACCACTGTTGATTTTCAAAACTTTGTAATCATCCCACACAGAAACTCACTCATTTTCATTGTCATTGGCATAGCAGAGACTCCATCAAGTTTCTGAGATTGTACATTGTGCTCGAATACATTGCCCTTCTTTCTCCTGAGAGTCCACTGGTGGATTGGAACTGCCAGAGAGGTGCAGCCTTTGTAACAGCAGAAAACTCCTTCTGGACTACACCAATAGATGACTTTGCTGTTGTTATGGACCATTGAGCTGGAATCAATCCATAGCTGACCCTCCAGTGGGTTTTCAGTGGCACTTAATCATACAGGAGTTGATTATCCATCTTTCTTCTGCAGAGCAGCTTGTGGACCCATACCGATAGCACAATTAATTACCACTGAGCCACCAGAGCTCTCACACCAATAGACCGTATATGCAAACGAGAACATACCATGTTCATCCTTTTGTGTCTGGTTTATTTCACCGAGCAAAATCTTTTCAAGGTTCATCCAGGCTGCAGCATGAATCAGAGCTCCATTTCTTTCAATGACTAAATAATATTTCATGAGATGTATAGAGTGCATTTAGTTCATCCATTCGTCTGTTGATGGACTTTATGTGGTGTTGATCTGTTGACCATTGTATATACTGCTACAATAACTACATAAATCCTGCCGCAGTAAGTAAACACGGCTGCATTTCATCTGTGATTATTTCTTTCAGTCCTTGTTATCACTAAGTTCAGGTACATACGTGTTGTGTTGTTGTTATTATTGTTATTATTTTTGTTGAGTGTGACTCACAGCTACCCTATGAACAACCAGTTTGAACACTGTCCTATTCCATGCCATCCTCACAATCTCTGACACACTCAAGCCCCTAGTCAACTTGTGTAGTTGAGTGTCTTCCTCTTTTTCACAACCCCTCCACATTTCCAAGCATGATGTCCCTCTCCAAGGAATAACCTGTTCTTAGGAGACCCCAGTGTTTCTTTAATTGGACTTAAACCAAGTCTCTTCAGTCTTGGAACCATCTTGTTTATTTGACTCTTTGGTACATCTCTGATCTCAAATATGAATATTCAAAAATTCTTTTCAAATTGTGGATGGAGGTAGGGGAATAATTCTTATGCCGTTAATGTTTCCACATTCTTATACTTATCTTTCAGCAGTGCCAGTAAAGTTATAGAAACCATAGGGGTGCTTATTCTAATGGGTAAATAACCATGATTTCTGTGTTCCACAGTAATATCAATGTTTGAGTTTCCCTTAAGGTCAGCCAACCAAACTAGTGTCAGGGTGTTGGGTTTAGAACCTAGAACTAAGTCAGGGGTGATCAGGAGCATGAAAGATCAGAGAGAAAATCAAACCAATGTCCTAAAAAGCAGAGAAAACAAAATTAATCCGTTTTCTAAGGATCCAAGAATGAGGCAAAAACTTGATAATAAAGGGTAAAGCATAACAAAATATGCAGTCTAAAGTTAGATAGAAATACCAGAGTCTGTGGACATTCACTGCAAATATTCCTTGACTATTTGGCTGTTTCATCATGATCCACTTTGACTAATCACCTTGGCAAAACAGACCAATAGACATAGTGAGGATGACCCATGGCAGGTCGGAACCATGATTTTTGCATTTGCTTATTATATCCTATTTTATAATTTATTCTTTAAGCTTGCAAAGAAAATACAATTTGCTTTTAATAATCCATGAAAGTGTTGCTAAGGCAAAAAGATTCAGAGGGATTTCCAGACACAGAACTGACCTTGACTGGAAATAATAGTCTTGATTGAAAGAAATGAGTCTTGATTGGAAACATTAACAGGAGGGGTATCAAGTAGGTATTTTGTTGATACCACTGGGTTGTGGGTGTGGTTTTTTTAAATTGTTGTTAGTTGGTTTGCTTGTTTTGATGTTGTACCAATTCTGCCCTATAGACAAATAACTCCGGTGGTAGACATTAGCAACTCCTGGATGAGAACATCAAGCTCAAAAAATTTCAGCCAACTTGCTGTGAGTTGGAGCCTGGGTTTCAAATCCACAGCTCATATTCTGAGCTGCCACATCAGGGATGTAGGTAAGGGTGGCTTGAATGATATCATCAGGGCTGTCTTTGTGACAGCTGTCTGCAATCCCAGCATCCCTTCCATACGTAACTTATTGCTCCTTCAGTGGAAACTTAATCTAATTCTGAAGCAGGAAGGAACATTTATTCAAATTCATTGTAAATTGATTTATCTGATCTCTAAATTACCCGGTTTGTCCAATCAAAAGCTATGGACTAAAGATGCCAGACTAAATTGAGTGCTGCTTCAGTTTTAAGTCAGCAGTTACTTCTGTTCATTCATTCAAAAGTATCTGTTATGTGCCTGCTGTGTGCCAGATCTCTTTCTGGATGCTGATGTTACAACTAAGAACAATGATGCAGAAAACAGAAACATCAAAACATTTTTTTAAATTAAATAATCAAGAATGTTTTCAAATTAGACTGCTTTCATTTTCTTAGAGGCTTGGTCTTCTGTTTCTAAGCTATTGAGTCTACTGGGTTTCTTAGTCCCTCTGACCTCAGATAAAAGGGAAAAAATACCCAGGAAGTGGGTATGCAATTTAACTTTTAAACCAAAATAATTCTTGTATTTTATGAGATGTTTTAAATGCTAAGGGAAAGTCATTCACTCTCTCATCTTTTTATACCGTCTGTCACAATTTAAGAGCCTTTTCAGGGACACTGATTGAGTTTCACAATAAAGCCATAATTATTCTGTTCATTCATTTATGTGATGAAAAGGTACTAAACACCTAAAATGTGTTAGGCCCTGGAGATTAAAAGAGTAAGTGAACCAGAGACTCTCCTTTGCATCAATTTAATCTAAAATATCAGGAAGGTATGGTCCTTCTTCTCAAAGAGCTTTTCATTTGAAGGGGCATCTATGCCTAATAATTATTGGCTTCTCGCTGGGCATAAACACTGCATTTGCCCTGGTCTTTAACAATTGACTATGTAGTAACTAGTCCGAATTACGTGATACTTTCCCTTAAGCCGACAAGTTCAACTATGAAAATGTTATTTTAACCTTTTACAGAATAGAACTCTATTTTCTGGATATTCTGTTTTCTTTTCTGTTTTATTTTGTTACCCTGGTGTGTTATAACTCACAGCACAATAGAGTGAATTGGCAGAAAGCAACAATTAACTCCTGTATCCCTCAGTAAAGAAATAAACACAGCATCAAGAAGAACATGTTAGCCTTGAAATCACAATACATAGGATTTAAATTCACAGCGAGGGGATTGGCTTCTATTATTCTCATTCCAAGGTCTTTGTCTCCATGTCGCATCCATCAAGAAGAACTGTGCACTTAAAGCATTAGTAGGTAATTTAGCCTGTTGAATACCAAGTTTCTACCTCAGGAAAGAAGGGGTAAGGGGTTAAGAAATAGATTTTGATCCTGAAAATGGAAATTCAGTCAGGTTAATGGAAAAGCTGGCAGATATTTAACTGTAATGCACATTACTGTAGGTAACACAGACAATACCTTTGCAGTCTTTCCTGATTAATTTTGTGTTTTCTAATCAGATGCTGTTTTTTACATTTTGGTCGAGGTACTGCTGGCGTCCTTGTATCATCCAGAGGAAGCAAACCCCATTTAGCCAGTGCCCTAATCAGTACATGTGCACTTTAATGGTTAATTATAGTCAGGCATGAAGACTGGAGATTCAAAAAGCATTTTCTATAAGGAGTTGTAGGTTTTGAACAAAAGCTGTACAAATGTTTAGACTACTACAGTCAGAGAGATGTGATACAAGAAAATCATCCTAAACTTTTACATTGAATTTCAAGCAGGGAAATAAAAATCTAACACACACGTGCACGTACACACAGCCACAGTGGCTCTCTGGATACTAATTAGAAAACTCTGGCTGAATATTTGCATTTGATGCAATGAATCCAAACAATAAAGTGGCACCTTATTCTCCAAGCAGTAAATCGAGTAGAGCATAATAAAGGGAAGCTAGTGACTGTTTTCCTGTGCATCCTGCAAAATTGAGTTTTCAAGGTTCCCAAAGATGGAAGAATGGGGGAGGTTGACCTGTTTCCCTTTCTTTCTACTGCTAATTTTCTCCACCCTAAATAACTGGCATTTTCCAGTTTGCTTTTTCTCAGGAGCTTAAGTTCAACTCCACTCTGAGGAAGATGAAACTTATAAACAGAGAACTTCTTTGATCCTGCTCTTGTGGAGGTGTGATCCCAGGACAGTTCTCCTCACAATCTCCTGTTTGGTTTTTGCCTCCCCTTGATGTCTCTGGGGTTTGTGCAGTTCCACTCTCTGTGGCCCTACCTTCTGCTCTCCAATCCTTCACCTCTAGGCTCCTTTTGAACTGGCCTCTTTTTCCTTACATCTCTGAGAACAGTTCCATTGCAGTCTTTCAAAGGGGATCAGGAGATGGAGAAATACAACCACGGGAGGTGTTGCTGGCCACAAGGGTCAGGAAGCTTTTTTTGGAAGAAGATCCATGTTGTGAAGAGCCATAAGTTTAACGAGCTGACGGGTGTAGCTCCATGTTCACACACCTCTGGCACAGATTACTTGTGAATGAGTGTACCATGGGCAAAACATATCCAAGGTAGCTTCTGTTATTTGGCCAGCCTGCTTCGAGTCTTGCCAGCCTGCACCCTGAGTGAGCCTTCTAAAATAAGAATATGATCATGTCAGTCGCTAGTTAACCCACTTCAGTGGTTCTCCTTTTTGCAAGATAAAATCCGATTTTTTCAGTATTCTATTGCTGCTCTGCAGAACCTGGCACCTGACAGACCCTCCAAATTTATTGGTCTGTTCCCAGGAGTCTTCTCCCTGACTCCCCCCCATTTGCCCCAACCCATCCGTGCACACCATTGTTACTCTAATGCCTTTCGTACTGATGTTCTCCTGAGAACAAAGCATGTTTTCTTACCTTTCTAGGTCTTCAAATGCACTGATCCTTCAGAATATTCTTCTGCTGTACTTTGACTGGATAACCTAATTTTAAACTTTCTTCAGTCTTAGCTAGAATGTAATTTCTCCAGGAGACAGGCTCATCTAGCCCCTCAGTCTGGGTTAGCTTCCATTCTGTTTGCTTGTAGTTCTTCATATGACCTCTTTTTCAGTACATATCATTCCCTATATTTTTGGTTAGCAGAGCAACACTGTACAATCTACACCATCAGAGTACCTCCAATTCTTACACTTTTTTATTCTTGTTTATCTTCTTCAAGTAGACTGTAAACTGCTTGAAGTCAGGCATTAATTATGTCCCTCTTGTTTACCACTGTATTCTGATTGTTAACACATCTGCTAGTCTGCAGTTGTTGTTGTTGTTGTTGTTGTTGTTATGAATCCTTGAGTCGTCTGTGACTCATAGAGACCCTATGCAAAATAGCTGTGAACCCTGCCCTATCCTGTGCCAGCCTCACTGTCTCTGACACACCTGCCCCTATGACCCCAATGATTGTGTCAGTCCATCTCATCCAGCGTCTTCCTTTCCTACACTGTCCCTCTACCCTTCTGAGCATGATTACCTTCTCCAAGAATTGGTCCCTCCTGGCAGCATGTCCAAAATATGGCATGGAACTTCAAAAGTCTTGCCTCCTGAGAGCAACTTGGTTTCACCCACTCAAGGAATGACCTTTGTGTTCCCTTGGCAATCCATGGCATGTTCAAGAATCTTCTCCAGCACCACAACTCAAAGGTATCAATTCTTCTGTCATCCTTAGTCATTGTCCAGATCTCTGATACATAGCAAGTAATTGTGAAGGCCATGGATTGGATCAGGCACACCTTAGTCTCTAGACTTACATCTTTGCTTTTTAACACTCTGGAGAGGTCCCTGATAGCAGACTTTCCTAATCTAACTCATCTTTTGATTTCCTCACTGCTGGTGCCAAGAGTAATGATTGTGGATCTTAGCAAGTTTAAGTGGTTAACAATCTCAATCTCTTCTCCATCTACCATTGTGTTGAAAATTGGCCCAGAGCTTAAAATCTTTGTTTTTGTGATGTTGAGTTTCAATCCATATCCTGCTGTCCAGTATGAATGACTACAGTCCTATCTATATGAAGACTGGAGTCCAATATGAAGACTAGACCTTCTGTAGCCGATGCTTCAGGTCCATCTCACTTTCAGCAAGAAAGATTGTGTCATCTGCATAACGCAGGTTGCTGATGAGTCTTCCTCCAATCCTGATGCTTCATTCGTTCTCATAAAGCCCAGCCTCCTGAATGATCTGCTCCAAATATAGATTGAAAAGGTATGGAGAGTAGGCACCTGTGTTAGTTACCTATTGCTGTTATTTTGGCAATTTTTGTGTTCTTTGGGCCCCACGGGGGTTCAGCAGAGCGGACATGCCAGATGAACTGGGGATCTGGTGGAAGGACTTTGCCAACATTTGGGCATGCCGGGTTGGTCCGAGGGCCAGTCCTTCGTTGTTTTTGTTCAAACATTCCTCTAGGTCGTATAGCCCTAGTATACAAGTTGTTTTTGTACAGCGGTAACTTGTGGTTGCTGTGAAGCTGAACACTGTGACACTGATGTGTCAAATGCATTAATGGCTGGTTATCCAATGCAGACAGAGAGTAGGGTGGAGCTCCCCGATTAAAACAAGCTTGGAAGGAGGAGTGGGATCTACTCTGTAATAGCTTGCTTCTGGAAACCCTATGAACCTGGAGAGGGCATGAGAGACATCCAAGCATTGAGGACTCTCCTTCATAGGGTGGTTATGAGTTGCCTGCGACTGGGCAGCACTTAACAACAACAACAACAACAACATTGCTGTTATAATGGAAATGCCACAAATGGGTGGCTTTGATGAACAGAAATTTACTTTCTCAAAGTTGAGAAAGCTAGAAGTCTGAATTCTAGCTGGCAGCTCTAGGGAAAACCTTTTTCTGTCAGCGTTGGAAGAAGGTTCTTATCTCTTTGACTTTTGTTCCTTAATGATCTGCATGTGACTTGGCATCTCTCCTTCCCTATCACTCTTTGCTTGATTGATTGTTTAACCTCTTGTATATCTCAAAATACTGAGAGTAAAGCATATCCCAACAGAATGTGGTTCAAATCCACCAGCTACTCCGAGGGAAAAAAGATTAGCAATCTCCTGTGCACTTAACTGCCTCAAAAAAAAAAGCCACAAAAAACAAACTCACTGGAGGGTGAGCTGTGGGTCAGTTCTGACTCAAAACACACAAAGACAAATTGACCTATATTTTGCGGAATTATATAGGTAACAATCTATTAAGAGATATGTGTACCAATGAGGGAGTTTTTCTTTTGCTTTTCAAGGAGAGGAGCAAATGGGGGGGAGGGGGGAGGGGTTTGTGCGGGGAGAAGGGTGCAACAATGAATGAATGGAATCCCAAAATCTCTGTAGATGTTCATTGAAATGAAAAATAAACAAACTAAATTTAAAAAAGTCTCTACTTTTAGGAGGCAGATTTTCCCCAATTATATTCTGGTAATATCCAAATATATACACAGAAGTGACGTGGGGTAAAGTTCTACAAAGAAAACGGCTGCTGTAAAACAATTTGTATTTGCAACTATCACATATTAAAGTACCCAGTTAGAAAAAAAAAAGAGATATGTCAAGTGATTCTTTTCATGTGTTCAACAAATGTATATGGAGTACCCACAACATATGAATGGTGACCATGACATAATACTTGCTGATAATAAATGAATAAACTAAAAATTGTAGTGTAGTGTTCTAAGTGTTTTGCTAGAAGGTACTGTAAGATACTGTAAGAACATAGAAATAAAGTTCCTTACTGCATTATCTATGTGTTGACCTCAGTGAAGAGTGGATGTTAGTCATATAGGAAGAAGAAAAGCCTCCCAGACAGACTGAAAGCTACTTGAAGCTTCTATGAAAGAGTTTCAGTAATTCAGTGTGTCTGGACTGTGGAATGTAAAGTTGGGAAAGGAAAATATGAAACCAGAGGAGCATGCAAGGGCCAGATTATGTAGCATTCTGATAAACTTTAGGAATCAATCCCAAGAACAACAGAAACTTATCGAAAGTTTTAGGGGTTGTTTTTCAGTAGACATGTAACTTGTGTCCAACACAAAGTAGTTACTTAACGCAAATATGTTTAATATTATTGCATAGCTTTCTTAGTTATCTGGTGCTTCCATAACAAAGATACCACATAGACATAGCTTCAACAAACAGAAACTTATTCTCTTAAAGCTTAAGAGGCTTGAAGTCCAAATTAATGGAGCCAACTCTAAGGAAAGGCCCTCTCTGTCACTTCTTGGGAAAGATAATAATTTCTTTCAGGATCTGAAGACCAGGCATTCCTTGGGAAAGGAATCTCCAAGTGTCCTGTCCTTCCTTAGTGTTAAGGAGCTTTGTAGAGTAGATCCAAATGGCTACACTACACTCCTGGCAATTCTTTCTTGGTGATAACTGAGATTCTCTTCAGTCTGCTCATTCCTTTAACCTCATCTCAGTTTAAGTTCCTCTGTGATGGTATGAAGTAGTTTTACATTCCACCCTTACTCATCTTGCAGCTCTGGTTTCACAGATCTTTTGAGATCATTACCTGGCTTCCACAGTCTACCATTGTGTATATGTGTTTTGTGGAGGTATGACAGTCCATCACAACAGTCATATCAGCCTATGACGACAGATATGCTCTTTAGAAAAGTCACTGCATAGAAAACATATATGTGGGGCTTAGGCCAGAGCAAGGAGACCTTCACAATAAACTGTGTCAAGAGCATTTCAGAGATTTTTGAACGCACAGTTGTAGGCCCAGGCAGTTCAACTTCCTGTCATCTCTGAGAGTGTTCAGGCCTCTCTTCCATTCTCTCCCCAGTCCCTCACATCTCCATCTTCTAAAGCTAACGTTGTACTTCAGCTTTCAAGAAAACTCGTGTCATTAATTTTCCTCCTTTACATCTTTGTTCTCTTCTTCCTTTCTTCCTTCAAACATTTTCAAGCCTGGAGTTTTTCAAAACTAATTTTTTACCAACCTTCCCATCTCTTTGATCTACAGATTTCTCGTTACTATACTAAGAACCTCAATAGTCAGCATAATTAATTCCCTGTTTCCATTAAACCCACCTTCCCAGCTGCTACTAATGATGCCATTGCATGACCACTTACTTCTCTACCTCTGTGTTGCTGCTGCCGCCTGCTTGTTTGAATCATTGCAGTATTCCCTTCAGCCACCTTCTTTCCAGCCACCCTGTTCTTCCCATTAATATACTGAATAGTATGTTTGGATAGTTTTGCTTAGCCCTGTGTTCCTCATGACTGAGGACATTGGATGGGGTTCTAATTCTCTTCTGAGGCTTTTGATGGGCCTTCTTCCTGGAAATGGAGCTTTAACCCAGGAGCCAATCAACCCTGGTATTCTCAATCAGATCTTCTCATTATTAATTCCCTTTAGCTAGCCATCAGATGATTGCCACCAACTGTTGCATCCTGTCTACTAACTTTGACAGTTTTACTGCTGCCCTAGAATCCCCCCAGCTTAGGTGAGGGGAAAGAGATGATGAGAGTAGATATGGGGGGGGGCACTGAATGTGTGTGTCTTACCTGCTGCCTCAAGTCAATTTCAACTCATGCTGACCCTCCATTGGGTTTGTAAGTCTATAAATCTTTGTAGACGAGGTGACTTTCTTCTATAGAGTGGCTGGTGAATTTGATCTTCAGCCTTTCCATTAATAGCTTAAGATGTTACACACTACATCATCAGAATGTTTGTGTATGTGTATATTGTTGTCATTAGGTGATATTGAGGCAAGTATAACTCATATAACTCACTGTGACCTCATGAATAACAGATCTGAACCCTGTGCTATCCTGTGCCATCCTCATCATCTCTGACACACTTGAGACTTTTGTTACAGTTAATCCATCTTATTGAGTGTCTTCCTCTCTTTCACTGACCCTCCACCTTTCCAAGCATGACGTCCCTTTTAAAAGAATAACATACGTATATGCATATTCACACATACATATATATGAATGTGAATAGAATGGCATATTTGTATATGTATGTATATTCTTACTCATATATATGAATGTATGTATGTACATATGTATTATTGAATTGGTTCCAATTCATATAGCAACCCTCCAATGGAAAGAGACTTCACAGTCTTCTCCTACAAAGCAGCCAGTGATTTTAAACCTCTGGAGATGTGGAGCCCGTTAACAAACTAGACCTTTAGAGCGCTCTCTCTCTCTCTCTCTCTCTCTCTCTCTGTGTGTGTGTGTGTGTATGTGTGTGTGTTTGCCTCTATCAATAGAGACAAACTTTTTTGTGGAAATTAATGATAAAGGTACATTTACCATTAGGGAAATTAGGTAGCATGTTACATAAAGGAAAGACACTAGAATACTGTTTACTTTTTCTTTTCTTAACATTGACTATAAAATATATGGCACAGGTATGTTGTTTCCTGACTATTTTAATTATTTCCACAATAATACTTCTTTCAACATACCTACTCAGAGCCGTAAGGTTCCTATAGGATATAGTTTGAAAACTTGAGTTATAGAGTAATCTAAGAATAGAGTCTAGATATATAATTGAAATACATAATTAAAATGCTTCTTAGACGGCCTCACTCAAATATCAGCTGTCTGAAATGAGTCTCTGGCAAACCCGTGCATTATGTGAAGTGGATTAGACTTGTGGAATGTCTACCTCAGGGTCAGGTTTCAGAGAAAGCCTTTCAAAATCCTTTTAAGTTATAATCTTATCCATCCATACAGAAGAAAACTTTAAACTTCAGGTGTGACCCCTCTGCTCTCCAAACCAAACTCATTAAAAATCACTATGGAAAAATGCCACAATTGGTATCACTCTTCCTCCAGTAGACAATTAT
The DNA here is from genome assembly GCF_000299155.1 of Elephantulus edwardii. Taxonomy (NCBI): domain Eukaryota; kingdom Metazoa; phylum Chordata; class Mammalia; order Macroscelidea; family Macroscelididae; genus Elephantulus; species Elephantulus edwardii. Next base: position 16,949,053 of record NW_006399806.1, read on the forward strand.
TTAAGGACCTCCTTTATGCATAAAACCATGCTCGTTGCTATGAGAAATGCCACTTGAGTGCCACATTCTGTATGTTAGGGCAAATGTGAGAATGGAAGGTATAATATGTGGATTCTGGACACAAAATATTTCCGAGTGTCCTGAGTTTTCTTCTATATACCTAATTGGCTTTTAATTCTAAGATGCAGTCACTGTCCTCAAGGAATTGTTGTCATTTTTTAATTTCATTTTTACTTTTATCCAGGTAACAATATCTATTGCTTATAAGGTTAAACAGTACTAAATTGTGAAAGGAGTTCCCTTGTCCTTCCTCTCTTGCCCATTGTAGTTTTTATACCAAAACCAAAAAGTAAACTAAACTCATTGCCATGGAGCTGGTTACCATTCCTATAAGACAATGTAAAGAGTCCTGATGGCTTAGTGGTAAGGACTTGTTGTTAGTGCAAAGTTATGTGGTTCAAATTCACCAGCTGCTGCATGGGAAAAAGATGAGCAGTCTCTTCCCATGCAATTAATTGGTTCTGATAAACTGCTGGAGGGTCAGCAATGGGTCAATTCTGACTCAAGAGTACACATTTTTAAAAAACAACAACATAGGACAAAATAGAATTGCCCTTTTGGATTTCCAAGGTGTATGTTTTTATAGAAGTAGACTATCACATCTTTCCCCCAAAGAGCAAGACTGTAGGTTCAAACCACCAACATTTTTGGTTAATGGCCCAGCACTTAACCACTGCACCACCAAGACTGTTAGTCAGAAGCCACTTTTTGGGTTTTCCTTCTGCTATTTACCAATATACTTCTCAATGCATTTATACCTGACACCTCTTGATTGATTCCTTTTAGACAATAACTGTCTTATTATAGTAGTAATATTTCAGTTTTTGTTTCCAAGTCCTTTCTTCCTCTCCCTCCTTGCCACAATATTGTTTTATCATGATGTTAGGGTAAATTGTTACCAGTGTTCTTAGGATTCTTTTTATTATTATCTTCTCAGACCATCCAACAACTCTGTAAAGCATCTCTCACAGCAATACAGGGATTCCTGTCAGGCAATCTGTTGCCTTTGCCAGATGCACCTCTGTCTCCAGGGACATGCTGACAGATGCTTTCTCAGTCTACTTGTCCCATCTACCTGGAAGTCCTGACACTTCCTGGGAACCCCTTTCCCTCCTTCCAATATCTGATTCCATTTTCTGGATCTCTTACGTTTCTCTGTTTATTTGTTTACTTAATCCCTCATTTTGTTGAGCTTGCCTCTGCTACTAGCTTCCTGTGCAAGGTGTAAAAAAGGTGAAAATGTTGAACTCTCCAGAGAATTATTTTCCATTTGACGATATAAAGAAGAACAACATTCAAAATATTAAGAAAATTATAAACAAAAGCTATTGTGTCAGGAATGATGTCAAGTGGACAAGAAACTAATGGAACTTGTATTATTTGAGCCCCTACTAAGCCCTTTTGTTTCCATCGTGTTCCTGAGAAACAGGAGTAATTTTCTCTTCTTTTTAGATGAAGAACTTGAGAGCAGAGTGGCTTAGTAATTTGCTTATGGTCACACAGTTAGCAGGTGGATTGTGTTTATTCAAATGTTTGGTTTTAGCTATATTTGACACACTTTATCTCTCAGCCAAAATGCATGAATGCTTAATCCTTGTCTTTAAGAAGTTTACCTAATCATATCCTTTTAACCCAATGTCAAGTTTTGTGTGTGCATGTATATATCACATTCCAAAAAGATTAGGTGAATGTGGGCAATCTCTTCCCATGTAATTTACTACCTCTGAAAAGCCACTGGAGGGTCAGCTATTGGTGGGTTCCAACTTGGCACACAACAACAATGAATATGTATGTACGTTATTTGTTTTTTATTATTATTAA
>NW_006399806.1:16952465-16997891 GCF_000299155.1 Elephantulus edwardii
TCTTGTTGTGGTGCTCAAGTATTTCATAAATTCTGGATATAAGTCCCTTATCTGATATGTTATTACCGAATACTTTTTCCCAGTCAGTGGCTTCCGTTTTCACCCTGTTGGAGAAGTTTTTGGATGTGCATAGGGATAGCTGTGGTAGCATAATCCATAGGAAGCCACTGCTAATCTAGAGACTATGAATGTCTCTCTGGCTCTGCCAAGAGTAGTTCTTTGGCAAAGAGAGGGACAGTCCCCTCCAGTGTGGTGTGTAGCCTCTGAAAACTTGCTGGAGGATCAGCTATGAATCGATTCCAACTTGATGGTGGTGGGGTTTTGGCATAAAATTTTATGTGCTGTACTGTATATATAGTTTAACCCTGGCTAATGCAACATCTATTCTTATACTTCCAGGTACATCACGTCTTATTAGGATGTTCTGTGAGTTCTGGAATAGAGCTGTTTCCAAAGGAGACTTCCATTCTTTATCCCCTCTATTTGGATTAGGCAGTTACAGTCAGATCTTGTTACAGCTAGAAATATGTTAGTGGTTTTGCCCTACTCTCAGGTGGGTTTTGGTTTCTATGCCAGTCAGTTTATTTGCTGACATTTATCACATTTAGCTCCTACCTAGAGGACACCCAGAGCTCTTGGCAGGGAATGGAGCAAGTAGAAGGATGGAGGGAAGCATTATTTGTGCCCTGTGTACCATACCAACAGATTACATTTCCATTTCCTTGAAAACAAAATTAACAGTCCTTTCTGAACAAAAAGTAAAATACACAGGGTAGAGATAGAAAGACCTTCAACAACAACTTACTGCTGTTGAGTCTAAACTGACTCATAGCTGAGCCTCCAGAAGGTTTTTGGAGGCTGTAATCACACAAGAGGCATGTGTGACCCTTTCTCTCTTGAAGCAAGAATCGTGATCCGCAATCCTTTGAATGGGCAGTTCAGCTCCTTACCCACCAGGCTCCCTACAGAGAAACAAAAAGATTTTTAAGAGAGTCAAAGGAGATGGGATAATTATGTTTGCTTTGTTGTGACTGAATTACTCACAAGGCTGACATGCAGGAAGAGAGATCACAAATACAATGAATTCACACTGTAGAGCCGAACCCTGTGACAGCTTCTCTTCTAAACGTCCTGGGCTTCAAATATGGCTTCCCCTGAACGAAAGTGCCTAATAGCACACAGAGCTGCTGGGGTTGGAGCAAGGGGCCAGTCTTCATGGGGTCCTGGTGGCTGTTCCAGGCCAATTGCTCTCAAAGGCAAAAATGTGAGCCCTTTCAAACAGAAATTGGATGCAAACACTTTCTCTCTGAGTAGTCTCAGCTCCTGAGAATGTTAGACTCCCAAAGTCCACTTGTAATTTGGTTGCTTAGAACTCCTGGTGGTTGTTTTGCCCCTTTGAAAAAGTTTAGAGAAAGTTTATTAAGTCTTCGGGGTTCTTGTTGTTATGTACCATGAAGTCGCTTGCGACTGATCGCGACCTTATGTACAACAGCCCTAAACCCTGCTCTATCCTGTGCCAATCTCACTGCCTCTGACACACCAATCCCGATTACCCCAGTCACTGAATCAGTCCACCTCATAGAGTGTCTTCCCCTTCTGCGCAGTCCCTCCATACTCCCAAGCATGATGTCCCTCTCCAAGGACCTCTCCCTCCTTATAACATGTCCAAAGTATGTCAGATGAAGCCTCAGAATCCTTGCCTCCAAGGAGCAGCCTGGTTTAACCCTCTCCAGGATGAATCTGTTTTCTTGGCAGTCCAGGGTACATTCAATCCTCTTCCCCAGCACCACAGCTCAAAGGCGTCAATTCTCCTTCTATCCTCCCTAGTCATTGTCCAACTCTCTGATGCATAACAAGTGATTACAAAGACCATAGCCTGTATCAGACACACCTTAGTCTCCAGAGTGACACCATTGCTCTTCAGTACCCTGGAGAGGTCCCTAAAAGCAGACTTTCCCATCTCAATATGTTTTTTTATTTCCTGGCTGCTGGTGCCAAGAGTGTTGACCGTGGGGACGAGCAAACTCAAGCTGTGAACAATCTCAATCTCTTCGCCATCCATCCTGATCTACCATTTGGTCCAGTGGTGAGACTCTTTGTCTTCTTGATATTGAGCTTCAATCCATACTGAAGGCTGCAGTCCTTGACCCTCTGCAGCAAGCATTTCCGGTCCTCCTCAGTTTCAGCAAGCAGGGTTGTGTCATCTTCATAATGCAGATTGTTAATAGATCTCCCACCAATCCTGACGTCACACTTCTCCTCATAGAGCCCAGCCTCTCAGATAATCTGCTCTGCATACAGGTTGAAAAGGTATGGAGATAGGACACATCTCTGGCGTACATCTTTTCCCATTTTGAACCATGCAGCATTTCCTTGCTCTCTTCTGACCACTGCCTCTTGGTCCAAGTATAGGTTTCACATTAGAATGATCAAGTCTTCTGGGATTCCCAGTCTTCTCAGAGTCAGCCACAGTTTGTTATGACCCACACAGTCAAACGCCTTTGCATAATCAATGAAACACAGATAGACATTCTTTGGGGTAGACTATACAAAATTTCTTTTATTTGAGTCACATGGGCAGTTAGGTATTAGTTTTATTATGATTTTAGAACACTAGATTTTTTTAAAAAAAGTATTGGTTACACACGCACGTCTATACTATGTTAGGCATAGTGATAGAATCAAGAATACAATATTTAGTGAGACAGCAAAGTGCTGGACAAAGAAATGTGACTCTCAAGTGTTCACAGAATGCTTTTCACAGAAAAGAAGAATTGAATGCTTTGCTATGGAAACCACATAAGAGAAGTATATCCCTGATCCAAGACCCAGGTTAAGAATGGGGAGACCAGGATCTGTTGGCACAGGAAAGCGGGACTTTATACTAACGGACGCAGGAAAATGAGACTAAAGGAACACTGTTTGAATCTACTATCTGCTTTGCAGGGGAAAGATGGGCAGTCTCCTCCCATGTGATTAACTATCTCTGAAAACCTACTGGAGGGTCAGCTATGAGTTAGTCCTGACCTCTGCAGCACAAAGATCCAGCAATAAAGTCTGTGTGTGTGTGTGTGTGTGTGTGTGTGTGTGTGTGTGTGTGTGTGTGTGTGTATGCATGCGCACACGCACTGAGATCTTAATTTCTGACGGTCACTTACAAAATGGTCATTTATAGCTTAAATACTGCCTGGAGTCAGCATTCAAGGCTGATCTACACCACTGTGTAGACTGAATTTTATTTATTTCATGAATCAAGATGAAGCAGTGCTGATCCGTTTCCATTTTTAAGGTCTGTTGCAATTGTGCTACACAGTGTGCGCACCCCTGAGCTGCTGGGCCCCCCAGACTCCTGAGGCCCTACCTTGGCTCACACCAGCCCCAGGGACAGGACTCAGCAGCCCAAGCTGTTTTGTGTATGTGAGCCTGGTCTACATGTCTATCTGATGCTGGGCAAAGGAGCAGCAACCTTACAACCAGAGGTGATTACTAAAATAAGATTTTGACCCACATGTATGATGAAGTTGCCTAGCTAGAGAGAGACACAGGGTCAGAGAGATGGGGCAAAAAGGAGAAAGCTACCCCGAGGGAGTAATGAGAGACATCTGGACCCCCAAAATCCCAACCCATTGCAGTTCTGATCCTCTCTCCCACTGTGTAAAGATACTTTATAAGGCAATTTAAACTCTGATAACATGCCTAGTTCTGTTTGCAAAAGCATTTGAAGCTGGTCATTCTCTCTTCTTATTTCATTCAGTTATTTTTTGCATGTGTAGAGGAAATGGATCCAAATTTGCTAATGTCAAATTCTTTTACAATCTCGTGAACACTGTAATGGGGTCACTTCCAAATGAATATGAACTCTGTGTGGATCACGAGGCCCAGCGGTCAGGCTGTACTCAGTTTTGATTTGTCAAACGCTGCACATGTTCATTTACTCTGAGAGGCCCGGTGGCTAACCTGTGGGCAGGTGGAGAGACACATAAGTTTCATTTTCCTTCTTTTCAGAGGTAAGATGTTTCCAACAGCCCCTGGGTCTGCGTGAGCTGGGGGATGTTGGTAATCCCTGTAAGGTCCACCTTGAGTGCACAGACTCACCAGGGAAGCCAGAAGCAAATGTGTGAGAACCTCGCCAGGCTGTTCCTTGGGGGTGTGAGGGCAGCCCTGACTTCCATGGGAATGGGATCTTTTGCCAAATTCAGATGCCAAGGCTTCCTCTGGGGACCACAGCTCATCCAGAATGGGGAAAGTTGCTGTGAGAAGTGAACCAGGCAGCTCTAGGGTGAGTGTGTGGGTGTGAATGTGTGCGAGAGAGAGAGACCAGAGCAGCCCCCCACCATTGCGAGCATGACAGCACACTTGGAATCAATTTCAGGTTTCACAGTAAATAGAACGAGAAAGGAGCTGATTTCTCTCTCCCAGGCTGGCGTTCTCCTCTTGTGCGTACGTTACATTCTCACACACCTCCCAGTTTTATGCGTTTGTCTTTCACCCCCAAAATGTCTCAGAGACACAGCTTGGGTGATATTTCAAATGACTGTGCCACACCTCTCCAGGGTAGTCGAAATAACTTCCTCTTCCCACCTCCCCCCAAAAGTAAGAGTTTCTCCCATCTAGTCATACACTGAGGAAACTCTAGTGGTGTAGCCTGTACAGAGTTGTGTGGTTAGCCTGAAGTCTATGGGTCTCTGGGTTTGAATCCACCAGCTGCTCCATTGGAGAAAGATGGGCATTCAAAATGCTGTGCGTTAGAGCCCTGCTACAGAGTCAGCTGTGGGCTGGAACCAGCCCAAAGGCAAGGAGTTTGAGTTGAAGTCAAGTAATGAGACTAAAGAGAATGTATTAGCAAGTTACTTCTGAAAAATGGAGATATGGAACCAGCAAAAATAGGTTCGTAACTAAGGTTCACTTACTTCAGTATTCAGAGTTGGGGAAGCATAAGAGATGTGTCAAAGGCCAAAAGAGCTCAGAAACGTCACCATATAATTAACAGAAGTGTCAGCATATAATTAAGATGAGGCATACTATCAGGACATCAATAAGTGAGAGTAGAAACAATTTTTACATTGATCATTTTGGAAGTTGACACACTGAGTAGTATATTCTCGGCCACAAACACCATCAGCTTTCCAGTAACCTGAAATAAGACAAAAAAGGAGAACTTGGGGAAACTCCTGCTCTTGTTTCAGGTTTCCCCTCAAACATCATTTCCTTCAGAATGCAGTTGAGACAGTTTCACCCCCTTCTGAATTCCCCTAACTCAGCTCTTCTCACTCTTTACATCATGGCTTCCAAGTGATCTGTCTTCCCCATTAGATAACATTCGCTACTCACCCCCACCACCCAGCACCCAACACAGTGTAAGAATATAAAAATGTGTCCAATGAGCATGGAGGTCCTATTTTAGGTCATAATAAATGCAGAAATTAAGAGGACATGATCCCTTCCCTGAATAAGATAAAGAAACAAATAATAAGAAATCATACAAACTCTGGCCAGACTCAGAAATACCTGTCAGAACAGCTTCTTAAAGAGGAAAAAATGAGGACTGAACTTAAGCCTCATAACAAATCTAGGTGCTCCTTACAAATGAAACCTGTGCTCATTTAAAAGCAAAAATCATGAGACTTCGCCTCACCTACTTCGGACATGTTGTGGGAATGAGTCAGTTCTTGGAAGAGGACTTTCATGGTTGGAAGAAGACAGCCTCAGTGAAAGAGAGGAGGTTGAGTGAGATGGGTTGGCACAGTGACAACAATGGGTGTAAGCAAGTCGAGCTTGAAAGGATGGTGCACCATCAGTCACGATTTAGATCCCTCTAAGTCAGGGCCAATCCCATGGCACTGAACAACAACTAACAAAACAAGGAACCCTGGAGGCTGATAGCTTAAATGTTGAACTGGTAGCAGAAAGGTTAGCAGTTCAGATCTACTCGTCACTGTTCAGGAGAATGAGGCAGTCTGCTGCCATAAAGACTTACAGCCTCAGAAACCCAATGGAGGGCCCCCAGGAGTGGGAATCAGTGAGTATATGAGTGATGAAAGGGAAGCTACCTTCTCTACTTATGAGACTTAATCAGGTTTGCTAAGAAATAGTAGTAAACAACATTATATTCCTTACATCCCAAGTTTTCTCTTAAGACTGCATAGTAACCGTAATAGTAGACAATAGACTTCATTTGAGAGAACGTTCCATCAGGAAGAAAACTTGAAATATTATCAATGGCATCTCTGAGAATAGTATCTGTGGGAAATCACAGCTTTGTATCGGCTCTGTGGCATCTCACATTGAATTTCTGAACCTCAGGACTGAAAGCTAATACACAAATAGCTTTTGTAGTAAGTAAAGCTTAAAGAGTGAAAAAGAGTCGTGTTCAAGTTCCCATTGATATGTCTTTGTTGCCGGCTTCTTTTGTCACTGTCTCTTTAATTCATTTTTCCCCCCAGAGGAGCAATCAAAATATGTCACGCCCACTTCCTTTGCTCCTTCCAGCCTGATTTATTGAGCACACTTGGTGGCTCAGCAACATAACACACAAGAAAGGGAGCAATGGCTCTTCCCTGAGGGCTTGTTGATTCGATTAGAGAGCCATTTAGAAAGGTAACTTCAAATCTCAGACACAGAAATCTAACTTTTATTCCACTGTCAAGAATGATTTGAAGTCTTTTTTGTATTGGGATGTTTGTTGGTACACCTTAGGCAGCCAGTGGCCTCCCACCCTTGACTCAGACAGCAAAACAGGAACCCACACTGGCTGTTCCAAGGCTGTTCAAGTCCAGCAGAGAGGTGAAACATTTGGTATCAGTTGCCTGACTTTTAGTTTTAAGGATTTTGGAGTTTTTAGTGTTTGTGTGAGGTTTTTTTACAAGAAATAACATTTGCAGATTTAAGAATTCTCATGTGACTGGGGGAAAAAAAGACTGTACACTGAACCTTTATAGGTAAAACAGGATTAGGATAGCTTCTGTAAGCAGTAATACAATAGTTTCTGGAAATTGAATTTGATAGGTATCTCATGCACTCTCATTCACATACACTTGTACTTAGAGAACAAGAGCTTGTCCCAGGCCATCTGATGTCTGTGCCCTTGCCCTTGACTATTTGCATCACTGCATGCAAGACAGCTAATTAATCTGACTCCATTTCTCCAAATATATAGTGAAAGACATGAACAGACCTGGTCACAGATTTTTATATTTCAAAATTCACACACACACACACACACACACACACAGTTGTTATGTACCGTCAAGGCAACTACAACTCATAGACTTTGTAAACATCACGTATGAACCTTGCACTATTCTATGCCATCCTCCCAATCTCTACTATTGTTGTGGTCACTGTGCCAGTCCACCTTGTTGAGGTTCTCCCTCCCTTTCTCTGACCCTCCAACTTTCCCAGCAAGGTGTCTTTTTCTAAGGACTAGTTTCTCCTGAAAACATGCCCAAAGGATAAAAGATGAAGTTTCACCATCCTTGTCTAGAAGGGGCACCCAGCTTGCACTTTGACCAGGACAGACTCGCCTGCTCTTTTGGCAGTCCCTAGGATAGCCAATTCTCTGCACCACCACAGTTCAGAGGCACCAGTTCTTCTTCAGTCATCCTCATTCATTGTGCTACTTTCAGATACATAGGAAGCATCTAGATATAGATGTATTGATCTGTCTACCTTTGTAATTCAAATCAAAAGACAAATTGCACTGGGAAATCTGCTGTCAGGAACCACTCCAGAGTCTAAGAAGCAACGATGTCAGTCTAGAGATTAAGGTGTGTCTGATTCAGGCCATCATCTTTGCAATTGCTTGCTATGTATTGTGCACTAGAGAGCTGAACAATGACTAAGGATGACAGAAGAAGAATTGATGCCTTTGAGTTGTGGTGGTCGAGAACAGTATTGAATATACCATGGGCTGCTAAGAGAACAAACAAGTTCAACCTGCTGTCCACAGACTCTCTATCTTCCCAAGTATGGTATTTCTCCCCAAGGACTCTCATACAGAGAGGCCCTCCATCAGGTTTCCAAGGCTGTAAGTCAGAAAGGAAAGTCCTCATATTTCTCCCAAATACCCACTAGTGGATTCAGACCACCTGAGATGGGGAGCCTTTGGGTTAGCAGCACATCTTGATATGGACTGTCACTAGAAAACATCATTTCATATACACACCATGGATTGCTGAAAGAACAAGCCAGTCTGTCTTGGAGGAAGTGCAATGAAGCCCGGGTACTTCTTAGAGGCAAGGATAGTGAAACTTCATCACACACACTCTGGGCATGTTGCCAGGAGGGGCCAGTTCTTGGGGAAATATAGCATACTTGCAAAGGTAGGGAGCCTGTGGAAGAGAGGAAGACCTTTAGCAAGATGGATTGACACAGTGATTGCAGCAGTGGGCTTGAGTATGGCAGAAATTGTAAGGATGGCACTGCATAGGGTCAGGTTTCAATTTGTTGTTTGTGGGGTCACTGTGGGTCATAGTCAACTTGACAGCACCTAAAACAGCCTATTTTACTAGAAAGTTTGCTAAATTTTCTTTCTTTTTCTCTGTAAAGATGTTAATACTACCATGTGCTAGGACCGTCATTTCATGAAAGAGAATACATTTTAACAGTAAAAGGAGAGAGAGAGAGAGAAGAATCTTAACTGCTGGGTAGATGACAGTCCTTTAAAGTAAATATATTTAACCATAAGCTCACTGCATGAGCCTAATTTCTCTGTGTCTCTTTAGCAAATGAAAATGTCCTTAGAAACAGATACAACCTATAGAACATTATCAGATGATCTATACGTCTCCTTATTAGATTCTAAAGAATAATAATGGAATCTGCCCAAAGGAACCCTAGTGGGTGCTCAGGTGCTTAAGCGCTAACTGAAATGTTGGTCATTTGAACCCAGGGGCCAAAGACCTCTGCTTCCATAAAGATTCAACCCAGTGCCATCAAGTCAATTCCAACTCACAAAGACCCTGAGTCACTATGACAGAACAGAACTCCCTATAGAATTTTCTAGGCTACAAGTCTTTCTGGAAGCAGGCTGCCTCCAGTATCTCCCACAGAGGGACCAATGGATTTGAAACACCAACTTTCCGGCTGGCAACTGAATGCAATGACCACTGGCTGTCCCAGTAGAGAAGTCCCCTTCAAGATCACACCCTAGAAAACCCTCCTGGGCAATTCCATTCTGTCACAGGAGGTTGCTATGAGTTGGAAAGCCTCCAGGATACTTAGAAATCATACAAAATGAGTTTAAAAAGAAACAGAAAGTCAACCAGGGATGTCTCACCTTCTGCTGTGTTGCAGTAGCATTTGTGCTGTTTTCCTGTGCCCAGCTAGCTGGAATGTGAAGGGGGCTGCCCACAGCATCTACTCTCATCTGCTTCCATCTACTGTAGGTCCCTTTCATGCTGCTAAATTGCCATTGCTCTCAGCTGCAGTGACTTCCGCAGTGAGGAGTGAATCCAGCAAAAAGGAAATCTAATAAAAAGGAATTGAGGAGATGTCAAAGGGACAGGAGAATATAAAGCAAAACAAGCCTTTTTGCAAGGCTAAGTTGATGATTTTGCCCATAACATAAAAGAGGAAGAAAGGATTTTCAGTACAAAGACTGTAATGCAATTCAGCAAAATTGTTCACTATTGTTATAGTATTAATGCCGAAGCCCAATTTTCATTGTGTAAATTAAATACGCAGTCTGTTCCCTAAGATTGTACTTGGTTTCCATAATAGTTTGGGGTGGGTTTGTTGGTTGATGTGGGTTTTTTGGGTGTGTCTTTTTTTTTTGTAAGCTCTCACAGATTGGAAATATAAATATGGAAATTTATGGTTATCAATATTTTGAGCCAAATCCTAAGAGAAGGGATTGGACTGAAGGTTTCAAGCACTTAACTGAAATGGAGCCTCTGAGAGGTGAATTTAGTCTTAGAGGTACATGTGAAGAGTGACAAATGGAGCTTACCACCCTGGGACACTGCGGATTTGCCTTCCTGTTTCCCTCAGCAGCGTCAGGCAAGAGGCCGCCTCTGGCTCTCACAGCCTTAAGCACACAGTCATTTTGGAATGAGGTTGGAGCGCTAGTCCTGCTCTGGGTTCATTTTGTAGTAAGTCTGGTTTTAGAATTAAATCAGATTTTTAGAAAATGGCATCTCTCCTTGAGTGATTCCTCTTTCAATTGGAGGAGACCCCACCACCTTTTTTTTTTTTATCCTTGCCTTGACTATCCTGGCCAAGGAAGTAAAAGAATTTAAGTATATGATGTAAATGCTCAGATTTACATTCAGAAAAGTGATGGTGATCCTTAGATATGTTTCTAATAAAACCATATTGTTATTATTTTAGAATATGTAAATGTAAAATATGTTAAAACATATTTTAACATATGTAACTTTTCCAGATCTGTCTTGGAAAACATGAGGCCAGAAAGAAAGATTGTGAGACTTTGTCTCACACGCTCTGGGCATGTTGTCAGGAGGGGCTGGTCCTTGGACAAGGGCATCAGCTCATGATGGTGGAGGGTCATCCAGAGAGAGAAGGACCTTCTAGGGGATGGATTGGCACAGCAACTGCAGCACTGGGGGGAAGCACAGCAGTGATTGTGAGGGTGACACAGGATGGGGGACAGTTTCCCTCTGAAGCACCTTGGGTCGCTGTAAGTTGAAGTCAACTTGACCATACCTAAGAACAACACAAAAGAAGTCAGTGTCTTCTCAAGTCCACTTGCTAGTCAGAGCTCCATTAAGGTTTCAGGCTCTCCCTGTGTATGTCTAAATGTTTGAATATTAACAAGTCTACAAATAGTCCATTTAATGAAGCGTGTGCCTCTTCCTTGACCTCTGTACAGCCAAGTCACACCCTGACATAAAGTGTTAACTACACAGCGGAGTCTCATGTTAAAACAAGAGCTGTGTTCAGCAGTGGACTCGGCAGACAGACTTAACTGCAGAATGAAAAATGGTGAAACCACTGAGGAATTCTGTAGGCAATTGAAACTCTCATTCTGAAAAGAGTGTATTTCAGAATGAACTAATCAGACCCATCTCTGTGTCCCTTAAAACCATATATCCTCACCTTATTTAGTCTCCTTTATTTAGTTAATTTTGACTACAATATATATGTTGAGGATGCTCAGTGTGTTTGGTTCAGTAGATAAGATAAATGACAAGAGGGTGTTCGTCAATGTCCCACATAAGTTTGTAGAAAGCTGCCCTGAGGGGAGTTTTTCTATGGTGGGGACTAGTCTGATTGACGCCAGCAAGATGGCCCATCTCCAAAAACAGCCTTTGGTAAGATGCTATGTTGACCTCTTTTAATGTATCTCTGCATCTTAGGCATAGTGAAGAAGGCTGGATAGACAAAGAAAATGGGGTCTTCCTTTCTTTTTCTTTTTTTTAGTAATACGGATGCGGGAGCTGAGTGATCGATAAATTAGAAAGACAGGCTGAAATCCAGTGCATACAAATAGCCAAAAGTCTTAAGCACTTCTGTGCAAATGGGGTCACCTAACATCAAAAGTTAAAATGTCCAACATACCTGCCCCACCTTATTGCTTGAGAATCCCAGTCCTGTGCCTTTACTCCCATCCTCACGTATATACCAGGCATTTGAGAGTCTCTTGCTGAGCTAAAGAAAGCATCTTTCTGGTGGTGTGAGTTTACCAGTGTCCGGAGACAGACCTCTTCCATGAGATTTACAGTTTTGAAAAACCTGTTAGGGTCAGCTATGACTCAGTTCTGAATAGACGGTAATTGGCTTTGAGTTTCGAGTTTTTGAAATAAGTTTTTAGGGTTTCCTGGGGAGGTAGTTCTCAGTGGTTCTGCAGGAGAAAGATGGGCAATCTTTTCGTTTTTTGCAGCCTTGGAAATAAAATGCCATGAGTCGGTTCCGACTTGACGGCAAAGAGAATGAGAAGCTAATGACTAGCATGCTGGCCTGGTGCAGTGGAACACCTGCTCAATACTGCTGTCACTTAGTGTCCATCCCATTGGCCTCCGCTCCTAGAATTCCCTGTCTCCACGGGACTTGCACTCCAAAGTAATTCCAAATTCATTATAACGTCTTCCTCCCATAACTCATAGACTTTCTTTTCCCAGACCATTTATAACCAGGGTAGCTGGTTCAGGACACTTCTGGGTACCAGTGGCCATGCTGGCCAAATTCCTCCCCTCTGACCCTCAAGTTCTGTTGCTGCGTCATCTTATTTATATGAGCCTTTGGAATTCTTTGTAAATAATTCTTTCCTCTGGCATTCCGCCCAACAACTACTTTCTTTTATTTTTCCCCTCAACAACTACTTTCTGTCTAACATATACTGCCATATTGTTGTTATGTGCCATCGAGTCACTTGCAACTCACAGCGACCCTGTGTACAACAGCCCTAAACTCTGCACTGTCCTGTGCCATTTGCACTGTCTCTGATACACCTATCCTGATTATCCCAGTCACTGAATCAATCCACTTCATAGAGGGTCTTCCCCTCCTGTGCTGTCCCTCCACCCTCCCAAGCATGATGTCCCTCTCCAAGGACTGGTCCCTCCTTATAACATGTCCAAAGTATGTCAGACAAAGCCCCAAAATCCTTGCCTCCAAGGAGCAGCCCAGTTTAACCCTCTCCAGGATGAATCTGTTTGTTTTCCTAGCAGTCCATGGTACCCTCAATACCCTTCTCCAGCACCACAGCTCAAAGGCATCAAGTCTCCTTCTATCCTCCCTAGTCGTTGTCCAGCTTTCTGATGCATAACAAGTGATTGCAAAGACCATGGCATGTATCAGGCGCACCTTAGTCTCCAGTCTGACATTGTTGCACTTCGGTACTTTAGATGTCTCTAATTGCAGACTTTCCCATTGCAATACGTCTTTTCATTTCCTGGCTGCTGCTGACAAGAGTGTTGACTGTGGAGCCAAGCAAACCAAAACTGTGAACAATCTCAGTCTCTTCACTATCCATTATGATGCTGCCAATTGGCCCAGTGGTGAGAATCTTTGTTTTCTTGATATTGCGCCTCAATTCATATTGAAGGCTGCAGCCCTTGACCCTCTGCAAAAGGCACTTCAGGTCCTCCCCAGTTTCAGCAAGTAAGGTTGTGTCATCTGCATAACGCAGATTGTTGCTAGATCCTAATGCCACACTTCTCCTCATAGAGTCCAGCCTCTGATAATCTGTTCTGCATACAGGTTGAAAAGGTATGGAGATAGGACACATGTCTGTCATTTACCCTTGCCAATTTTTAACCACACAGTGTTTCCTTGCTCTGTTCTGACGACTACTTCTTGGTCCAAGTATAGGTTTTGCATTAGCATGATCAAGTATTCTGGGATTCCAATTCTTCTCAGAGCCACAGTTTGTTACGATCCACACAGTCAAACGCCTTTGCGTAATGGAACACAAATAGGCAGTAGACTGCACCTAGGTCTGAATAATTTCCACTACCTGCTAGGGATTCAGTTTGAGCTTCTACCATGCTTCCCTTGCCCAAGTAAATCCTTAGCCTTTCCATAAACCCCTTAGGGGAGAGGCCACCCAACTGTTGCCTGCTGCCAGGTGCAATCAAGTCCCAACCAAAGTAACAACGAGGTGGAGGGGTGGGGGAATCAGTCCTTAAAGATGGAAATGAACAGTAGAGAAAAGTTAAAAAAACAACACACACACCCCAACTCTAAGTTCAAGTGACCTTAAACCCCAGAATGAAATATATCTGTTAACTGCACTAAATTCATAGCCCCATGTCTTGTAGTGACAAACAGAATTTGAGAATCCAATTTAATCAAGAACCACGGATGTTAGCAATATGATTTTCCCCCCCTCTCATTTATATTGTATTTATTTCTTGGAAAGACAGTGTTCTTATTTCCTTGGAATTTTCTCTGCTTATTTTCATGAAAATAGAAATATTGCAAATGGATCACAGCTTTAGGTAAATTAAAAAAAAAAAAAAGATGCTGAAGAAAATCAGAAGCAATTCACTCCTTTCTGAGGTGTAGATCTCATTGTTGTTGTTATGTACCATCGAGTGGGAACTGACTCAGAGCTGACCCTTCAGCATGTTTTCAGAGACAGTTAATCACCCAGGAGGAAATTGGCCATCTTTCTTTTGTGGAGAAGCTGGTGGATTTGAATCTTGTGCCTTTGGGTTGGCAGCATGACTCCTTACCACCATAAGCTACCAGAGCTCCAGAAATGTGCATTAGAATCAGATTTTTAAATGCCTCATCTCCACCTTGGGCCAATTCAGAAACTTTTTTCTCAGGTTGTTTTGGGCATTTCTCTCTCATATATATAATCTCCCCCAGAAATTTTACGCAACAGAATTGAGAACTAGTGTTCTAGGGGAAATACCACCAGAAGGGGAAGTTAACAGATTTACTTCCCCCTCATCTTTGAAAAGTCAGACTCCCTTATGTAATAACCAAGACAATGAACCTAACCCAATCGCTGTGGCAGCAAAAGTTATTAAGGGGAAAATTCTCTTTCCAATAAGGGGGGGGTGAGACTTCTTTGAAAACAATTAATATAATTAATAACAAAAACTTTCCTGTGTGAGGTAAAATATACAGTATTATTATGGTTGTTATTATTATGACTCAGGATTCTCAGATAATTAAGAAGCCACACATTTGTTGATACTTAACTCCATTAAGAAGAAAACTTGTTGGACTTGAAATGGCAGTGGATGATTATTTCTTGAGGGTTTTAAAAGCAAACCGCAAACACTGACTTTAGCAGGTTAGGAGTTTTGTTATTTTTTAAAATAAAATTGCCTATTTTGTAGAGAGAGTTTTCAATTTATTTGGCTCTATTTATAAGCATATTTTATTCCATCATTACCCTCAGGCCAACAAAACAGGGAAAAAATGTTAAAATTCTGTACAGAGGTCACAAAGACCTTTAAACCAGGAACTTGAAACCACAAGCTTGCAGAATATGACATTTGAAGTTTTTCTTTGGGAATGTATAAGTAATATGGGTTTAAAACAAGAGGGTCAGTTTGGATGTGTCTTGTCTTTATGATAACATTTTTATTAAGGTAAAATGGCCATACAAAGAACTTAACGGCATTTATAAATAATTGCTGCCTCTCTTTCCTTGATTTCTCCAAACAAATCTTAGAAGCAATTGTGACTTAAAATCCTACTTCTCAAGGAAGTATTTTGGATGATTGGAGGAGAGGGGAAAACCCAAATGGAATATAATTTCCAGAAGACACATTTCATTTGTTGGTTCCTTACTTACTCTGTTTAGAGTGAAAGGATCATGTGACAGCTTTTGGGTTTTGAAGGGTTGTTGCTGACATAATAGCCTTGCTTTCTGAAATAGAAACATTACTGTTAAATGGCTGTGCTGTTGGCTGCAAGAAACACATTTACTTCAATAGAAACGGCCCCTTGTTACTTTCTTAAATGCATGCTCTGTTGTGTGGAAGAAGGCATTTGGAAAGGCAGTCCGTGTTTTGAAGCGTTGTTTTTAAAATAGTGTCAGGCTGTCCTGGACAGACGAGCATTGATTCTAGATATGTTATGGCCTGAGAAAAATGTATACAAATGGAAGCTACCAGCTTAAGAAGGCGTTCCCGAGGGGAAGGAAATGTGCCTCTCAAGAAGGCAAAGTAGATGTTTGTGGGATGCTGCAAGGAACTCTGGGAAAGAAAGTCTGGGCATGCCTCCCGCCATGTCCTTCTCCTGCTCAGGGTTCTGCACTAGTTTTCCATCCTGCTAGTTCTTATAGGGAGCTCTGGTATCCCAGTGGCAAGAAGCTGTGCTGCAATCCCAAAGGAATGCAGTTTGAGGCCTCCACCTCCTCCACTAAAGACAGATGCGCCATCTCCACCTTTGTGATTAACTGCTATGGATCAATTCCGACTCAACGGTACAAAACAACAACAGTTGTTAATAGGGAGCCCTGGTGGCTTAGCAGTAAGAAATTGCACTGTCAGTGGTTACAATCCACAAGCTGCACTGTGGAAGAAAGAGGAACTGTCTTCTCCTGTCTGATTAGCTACCTCTGAAAACTCCCTGGAGGGTCAGCTCCAGGTTGACTGTGATTCAGTGCTTCACAACAATTACAAGTTGTTGTTAGGTGCCGTTGAGTTGGTTATGACTCCTGTGACCCTATGAACAATAGATCAGAACTTTACTCTTTCCTAGCTCTTCTCGCCATTTCCTCCTTGAGCCCATTGTCAGAATCACGGTGCCCAACTCTGGGGGAGCTATCCCTGCACTGTGGATAATCTGGAAGCACTGCTAGAGTAGTGGTAAGAGATTGCATGACTAACCCAGAAGTAGAGGTTCAAATCCAGCTGTCCTCCTCCGGAGAAAGACGAGCTGTCTCCTCCCATGCAACGTCAAGCCTCTGTAAATCCACTGGAGGGCCAGCTATGAGTTACTACTCAGTGTCACATAGCAACAACAACAAGGCTGACTCTAAAAGACTGTTATTGTTCTGTGTCACCAAGTTGGAGCCGACCTGTAGCTGACCCTCCAGCAGGTTTTCAGAGTCACTAAAATCACATGGGAGGAGATTGCTCATCTTTCTCCCATGGAGCAGCTGCTGGATTCAAACCTAATGGCTTTGGGTTGGGAGCATAGCTCCTTAACACTAGGCTATCAGAGCTGCCAGTAAAAGAACTTACAAGCCCCTATAAGATCTGCCTCCACAGTTGCTCCCTCCCTCTCTCACACATACACAAACGTAGAAACCTCACACCTCAGACACACACACACACGCTCCAACCACTCATCCAGTCCACTTGTCTTCTATCCACACTTCCCTTTCCAGAACTCGAGTATGTGCCCATCTTGTGCCCTTGTCCATCTCCCTTACTTGGTTGAGCATTTTTTTTCTCTATAGCTTTGTTCTTCTTACCATTGGACATATGTTCGTGTCTTCTTATTTAGTATTTATGTCTGTCTGCTCCTACTAAAATTTTTTTTCTTTTTTATTATTTTGTGTGCGTGTACCGTCAAATCAGATCTGACTGGTACAGGAGGATATTGCGCCTCCTTCTCCGGCAGAGCATCTGGTGGATTCGAACTGTGTTCCTCTGGGATTGCAGTGCAGCTTCTTGCCACTAGGCCACCAGAGCTCCCCTAAAATTTAAGTACCAGGAGGCAGAACATTTTTTTCAGTTTTGTTTGTGGCTTTATCCCCAGGACCTCAGACAATATCTAGCATATAATCTGATAGCTACTGAGTCAGAACCAAATCCTAGGTGACCCTCCAGGAGGTTTTCAAAGATTGTCATTTACATGAGAGGAGAAGCAGTCTCTTTACAGACTATGCCACCAATTTATGGAATGAATAAATGACTTTTCATAGCACTGCTTATCTAATATAAACCATTCGAAGAGATCTGATCACACGGATGCAACAGAATCTAGTCTCTTATCTAAAGAAACATCATGGAATCTACCATAATAATTGTTGTTGTTGTTGTTTAATGCCGTCGAGTCTGAGATGACTCATAGCGACCCTATGAACAAACAGCCTGAGCTCTGTTCATACATAGAGTTTCCGGAGGCAAACCATTTTGGAAGTGGATGCCGCTCCTGCTTCCAGGCTTGATTTAGTCGGGAAGCTCCAGCCAACACTGTCCACCATGGGTGCCCATTACCACGATTGGCACATCACTGTCACAGGCTTCAGCATCACAGCAACCACGAGTTACCTCTGTACAGCAACGCACAGACCAGTGCTATACCACCTAGAAGAATGTTTGACAGGAAGACAATTTGAACCTGGCCGAGGACCACAGATGACAATCACCCACCTTCGGCTTGGTAGCACAGCTTCCTTCCACTAGGCCAACGTAGCTCTCTCAGAATAATTAGGAGCATTTAATTAATTGCTAACTCAGAGGCACCTCAGAAAAGAAGGCCTGGAGATCCACTTCCGAGCAATATGTGTGCATAGGCGAAGGAGCGTGCTCGTCAGGAGTTAGAGTCAAGTCCACGGCAACTAGTCTGTTTCCATTTTGAGTAAATGTCTAATGATGATAGGTACTTAGTTTAAGAATAATATTGTCAAATCCCTGTCTAAAGTTGTATCTCCTCTCGCTTCTCACACACTGTGAGCCACAGTGTAGCTGAGGTTTCTCAGAAGCAGCAGGAAGTGGGAAATCCTTGAGGTTGGCATTCGGTAGTCTCCCACTTTGGGAATTGCTGTGCTTCCCTTGACAAAGATGAGGATGACACCTCAGGGTGATGTGACACTGTTTCTGAGAAGATCCTGTAGTACTGATGTCCTCTCACCAAGGTTAGGCATAGCCCTTTTACTGCCTGGTATGATTTCTGGAGCCATGAGATGAACCACTGTTTTTTTGCTGCAGGTTAAATCACACAGCTGCCTGGGACATGTATCTAAGTTACACTGGCTGCTGCTCAGCTCCTTTGCATGAGTTTTCAATATTCACTTGCAATAGAGAAAAAGAAGATGCAGCCTAGGAAGTTGGTTGGACTTCCTTCTTCCATCTTCCCTGTTGTATCTTGGCCAAGTGTGAGAGCTAATAAAACACTCGGAAGCTGCTGGATCACAGCAGCACCAGCCCCATCCTCAGGGTCTCCCAAGTCCACAGTAGTAGTTACAGCATGAGCATTGCACCCACACCACACGGCCTTGGGTTCCGTTCTGGCCTTGCTAGTCTCTAGCTGTGCAATCATCATCAGCGTATATAAATTCTGTGTTACGTCATCTGGAAAATGAGACTAACACCTATCACACATGATTATTATAAGGAGTAAACAATGCCATTTGTGTTCCATGGTAAACACAACACAATTTCTGGCACATGCAAGTTCAGAATAAGTGGCAACATTTATTATTTTTTTTTCACTGCCAGAGTTTCAGACCAAACAGTTATAGGCGCTATGTGGACCTGCACTGGCCCCCAAGTGAATACTATTCTCGCATGTCCTGAGCTAGTTTCCTGCCCATCCCTAGATCACAGTCAAAACGCCCTATGCCTGCTCAGCAAGTACCCCACTCGCAGGGCCACAGGAGACCTAGATCATGCTTCATGCATGGCGGAAAGATTTAAGAGAGTGAATCATAATTCTTCTTGCTAGAGTTTATATATGTATACTTGTATATTTATATATCTATAGATAATATAGATATATATATATGTTTATTTATAAAATTCTAATACTTTTTAAGAAAAGATTCTTCCAAGTTTGGTCACACACCCCCCCCCATCAAATTATACAACTCCATGACTGATCTTCCCCTCCCCTGCACATCTTCATCCCTCTGCTTCCACCTTCCCCACCCCCTTTCGAGCCTTATACTCATTCTACAATAATGTTTTTATACAATATTTGTCCTTGTGGGACTGAGTTAGTTCACTCAGCATAAAGCTTTCCAGTCCCTCCCTAGCTAGGTAATAATTTACAAAATCTTGCTAGAGTTTTTATGTTGTCACCTCACAGAATTTTGAGAGGTTCACAGTGAAAGTTCCTTGCACTGAATAAAACCAGGAAAATTTCTTCGCAACGTAAGTTTTTTAAATGTAGAAGTATTTTAAAATCTGCCAGGTTTGTATTCAGAACAATTTCCAACTCATCATCATCAAGATCCATTTTTTTTTCTGATACATTAGTCCTGGAAGTGACCTATTTCCTGTCTATTTTGACACAACACTTTCCTTCAAGGTTCTTAAGAATACAGTCCCTTGTTAAGATGTTGGCTTTTTGGATTAGGGTATGAATTCTAATAATTTCTAAACTTCCATCTTTTAGGCTACCTTTGGAATTCAAGTCAAATTGCAAACAATGATAGAAGTTGTAAAATGTGATACCTTTGGATGTTGTTGTTGTTGTTGTTGTTGTTGTTGTTGTTGTTAAGTGCCATCAAGTCGACTATGACTCATAGTGATCCCATGAACAACAGGTCTGAACCTTGGGGGGTTTTTTGTGGGTTTTTTTTCCCTTGTTGTGTGCGTCGAATTGGACCAACTGGCACAGGAAGAGATTGTTCCTCTTTTTCCAGTAGAGCATTCAAACCATGTGTCTTCAGGATTGCAGCACAGCTTCTTGCCACTAGGCCACCAGAGCTTCCTGAATCTTTGTTTTCTTTAGGTTGAGCTTCAATCCATATTGAAGGCTGCACTCCTTGACCTTCTGCAGCAAATGCCTCAGGTCCACCTCAGTTTCAATAAGCAAGGTTGTGTCATCTGCATAACACAGATTGTTGATGAGTCTTCCTCCAATCCTGATGCCATATTTCTCCTCATTGACCCCAGCCTCCCAAATGATCTGTTCTGCATACAGATTGAAGAGGTATGGAGACCGGACACATCCCTGGCATACACCATTTCCGATTTTAAACCATACAGTGTTTCCAGCTCTGTTCTGACAACTGTCTTCTGGTCCAAGTATAGGTTTCACATAAGCACAATCAAGTGTTCTGGGATTCCCATTCTTCTCAGAGTTAGCCACAGTTTGTAGTGGTCCACACAGTCAAATGCCTTTGCATAGTCTATGAAAGATGATAGATAGATAGATAGATAGATAGATAGATAGATAGATAGATAGATGATAGATAGATAGATATTCCTCTCATACTCTCTGTTTTCAGCTAAGATCCATCTAACATTAGCTATAATTTCCCTAGTGCCATGGCCTCTTCTAAATCAAGCCTGTATATCTGGTAGTTCTCTGAACTACCAAATTTTATCTACAGAATTTAAGAATTCTTGAGTGGAACCTTACAGTTAGGTTTCATGCTATAGATGCCATAAATACAGTGCTTAAAAAGACAGAGAAAACATTTGACTCCCTAGAACTTGCAGTCTAATTAGCAAAACAGATACTAAATACATACAAATAAGTTATAAGAGGTGACTCTAGGTAAGGATGGGGGTGCATTAAATAGACTAGGAGTTAGAGAAGTGGTACCTGAAGAAGACTGTAACCCGACAGGAAGAGGCTGTGATAGATGGGGGGAGGGTGGGACTGGGGAGGGCAACATGACCCAGGAAGGGACAGGGACACCCAAAGACCAAGAAGCGAGCAGAAATGTTCAGGAAAAGAATGAATCAGAAGGTTTAAAAACGATCCACAGAAAGGTGAGCTGAGACCATGGTCAAATTGTAAAGGACCTTGATTAACCAAGTGAAAGTTTGTCTTTTATTCTAAAGTCAATAGGGAAAACATCGAAAAGCTTTGTTTGGGCTGGTTGTTGATTTTGGAGCAGATCCTCCAGAATGGTTTTCTGAGATGTGAATTGCACGAGAGGAGATTGCCTGTCTTTGTCCCACAGAGCAAATGGTGGATTTGAACCACATGCCTTCAGGTTAGCAGTGCAACTTCTTACCACTAAGCCTCTAGTGCGCCAATACAATCGCACCTAACATCCAAGTAATGGAATTGACTAAGACACAGTCTTCATCATCAAGACAGTTACAATCTCTTGGGAACAAACCGAAACCCCACTGGCCTATGGCCAGTTCTGACTCATGGCAGATGAGATGTGCACAGATGTAAATCTTCACAGGAGAAGACTGCCCATCTTTTTCCTGCAGTGTGGCTGGTGGATTCAAACTGCCAACCTTTGGGTGAGCAGCCCAACACTATGTTTCCAGAACTCTTTCACGGAAACAGGAAGATTGAAATGGAGGCAAGAAATAACCAAGAAAAATAACCAATTAAAGAAATTGTAGAAAGGAAAAATATACCCTCAGCTACAAAGTTGTCTGTGTGGTTTTCAAAAAAGAAAGCAGTATACCTCCTTGGTGTGACTTTTTAAATTGTTGTTGTTGTTGTTGTTGTTACGTGCCGTCGAGTCGTTTCCGACTCATAGCGACCCTATGCACAACAGCCCTAAACCCTGCTCTATCCTCCGCCAACCGCACCACCTCTGACACACCCATCCCAATTACCCCAGTCACCGAATCAATCCATCTCATAGAGGGTCTTCTCCTCCTGCGCTGTCCCTCCACCCTCCCAAGCATGATGTCCCTCTCCAAGGACCCGTCCCTCCTGGCAACATGTCCAAAGTATGTCAGACGAAGCCCCAGAATCCTTGCCTCCAAGGAGTAGCTTGGTTTAATCCTCTCCAAGATTAATCTGTTTGTTTATTATTATTATTAATTTCAATGAACATCTACAAAGATTTTGGAATTCCATTCATTCATTGTTGCACTTTTCTCCCCACCCACTCCACCCCCACCTTAGGGAGCTCTGGTGCCTAAAGCATAAGGAGTTGGGTTCCATAGGCAGCTCCATAGGCAAGGAGTTCAAATCGACCAGCTACTTCATGGGCAAAGGATGGGCAATCTCTTCCCCATGCGATGTACAGACTCTGAAAAACCCCCTGGAAGGTCAGCTAGGAGTCAGTTCTGACTAGATGGCCGTGCATTTTGTGGTTTGCCTGGACAAGGAGAGCTGGTGAGGTACACTTGTTCTCATGGATATCCTAAGAAATAGGATTGGAAACCATACTCGTAACTTGCTCCCCACTTATGCTAACCGGATTCTACATTTCCCTTCCTTCCTCTACTCCGTATTTCAGAATCCCTTCGAGAGAAAGCTCTGCCACCCTTACTGCAGCCCCTAAAACCCAACTTCTGTAATTTCAAATTACTACCATGTGTTCTACCCTCCTCCACCCTTCCAAGGTGATTTCCAGCTGGATGCCTGTGGAAGCCTATAGCTTTGCAGGGCACTTCCTATGCACCCCCTCCAGCTGTGAACTTTTTACCTGTGCCTCGCTGCAGTGTCTACATGCTTATTGAGAAGTTAAAACCGTCCAGGAAATACTACATCATCTCGCTGGCAGTACCCGTTAAATCGCCTAGTGTCTGAGCAGTGTGCGGTGGAGTCATTTATTATAAATGCCACATCACAGTCGTAGCAACTTTCTGTTTCCTTTGAGTCATTCTGTGTAACACAAACCGAGTCAGAAAATACCCTCCGCCAACTCCTCCTCAGTTTTTAATTTACTTTATCTGAGCTGATTAATTTTAAAAAAAAAATAGAAAGGCTTCAAAGTAGTAGAAGTTGCTGAAATATGGTCCTTTTAAAAATGGGCAGGTTTTTCCCTCCAGCTAAGTGCAGAATAATGCAGAAAAAGGAACTTTTCTCTCATCATGTGATGTTTCCTGGTTTGTTGTGGGGCTTGTATTCAGTGCATTGCCTGTGGTGAATCTGACTTTCACATTTAGACATCTGATTCACCTTATTTGGAACATACTAGGTTTTCAGTAAATGATCCTCCCACCTCTTTGAAGAATCTTCTGATCCCAGAAGTAAAATAACTGATGAGGACAACACTTTGGCCTTTTTGTTTTCAGTTAAGAGCTATTGTTACTATGGGCAATCAGTTAGTCAGTAAGCAACTGTTTCCTATCTGCATGTTTTGCTCCAAGCAACGAAAACATCAGATAAACAGAAAGCCAAGGCTTTAACTCACAGAGAATGCCTCTACAACTAAGCGGGCGGTGCAAAGGGTTCTTCCTCACACTTACCTTTATGGAGGAAAACTGAAAAGGGCCAGAAACAAGTTGAAAGCAGATGGGAAAACAGAGGAAGGAAGAAAGTCTTGTTTGAAATGGAAATGTCTTACCTGTAAAGAATTCTTTTGGAATTCTGAGGTACAGATTTGTATACCTCCCATCTGGGAAAGTCTTGTCTCATGGTATCTGATGATTCTTTATTCATACCGTGGCAACCTGGTGTCACAACTAGGCTGGTGATAAATACACCACAGAAACAAATGTGGCTTTCATGTTTTCTCTCTGTAGCAACTGATACAAGGAATCATAATCTTTCCTAATGTGTTTTCCACCTTTATATTCTCCTCCCCTTGTGACCTTGTTCAGAAGGAACCGGCATTCTTTGCTTTCTTGCTTCCAGATCATTTAAGACAGTTTTTTGTCACCCTTCAGATGCACACTCCGCCATGTGACTGTCTGGCCTTTCTCAGCTACTGAAATCGCACCGTTTCTCTATCCAGAAACACCAGAGGGAAAGTACACAACCCAAGCAGACAACGCCTTTGAATCAAAAGAATAGCTGTCGTGCTACTTAAGACAAACTCAGAGGATTTCCAAATGAATCCCTTATGTGAGCATTTTCTTGATAATTGAACGACCTTGCAGATATATTCCTTAAGAAGAAAATTAGAACACAAATGATTACTGTCCTAAAAGTGCCAGAGAAATAGGACAGTTTCTTCTTCATTTCCGTTTCTTTCATCCATGCATCTGTATACATTTCAGACTCATGAGAACTTGAGACTCCTGAGCCTTGAGGCCAGTTCCAACTGCGTGGAGGACCCAGAAATCGCTCATCCTTTTAGATTCTTCCTTTCTCCTTCAAAGACAATGAAAAATGCTATGTTAGGCTAAACTCATGGCGGGGGGTGGGAATTATGGTTTTTGATAAACAGAATTTGATTATCTACTCTCTAACTACTGCTTCGTGGGAGAAGGATGGGCAATCTTCTCGTCTGAAAACCCATCAGAGGGTCAGCTATGGATCTGTTCTGACTCTGCTACACAACAACAACTCCTGCATTGTCATGGATTTTGGAAAGGCAAAGCTCTTGCAGAACCCAGACACAAGACTACCATGCACTAAACAATTAGCAATATTTGTGAAAGAGTTGGTTTTACGCCAAAGGACCCTAGTTTTCTCCCAGGGAGTAGTAACATTTAATATGGCACTCTGGTCCGCTGAAAAGAGAGGGTCTCAGCTCTAACAAATTACAGCACATTTAAAGTTACTAAAGGAGTGCAATGCCATGTAATTTCACTTAAATTCCTATTTTCTTCTCATTAGGTCTTTTCATTTCAGTCTGGGGCCTCAGTGCATGAATTAATATTTCCAGTTGAAAGGGCATAAAATAGTTATTAGGGATATTGTGTGCTGGCTAATAATGGGGATGATGTTTTGCTTTATAAAAAATTTTATATCAGATATATTCCAATCCACATCCAGTCAGAGAGAAACAGCAACAAAGAATTTCAGTTGGAGGAAGACAGGTTAAGATTGAGAAGGAGTAGAATCCTACACTGGGGATAGCAGAAACATTACTGGTTCCTTGTAAAGTTTACTAGCTTTTTCAAAAAATTTCAACTGTATATTTTATATACTTAAAATTATGCCAGAAAAATCTATATGTGCATTTATTTAGTCATTGTGATTATAATGATGGGCATTATTATAACGGAATTGTATATCCTGCCTCACTGCCCCACATCACCACCTCTTTCATTTTTCCACACATTTGTTCTTGCTGTTCATTCTGCTTAAGATTCTCATTACTGCATGTTCTGATCACACTCAACTCACTAGAACCTGTTCAGTGATCATTTTCTCCTTCAACTGAACGAAGTATAGGGCTCTCAAAGCACCTTTGATCAGTTTTGTTGTTTGGGGTTTTTTTAATTATTATTGTGATCCAAGTGAAAGTTTACAAAGCAAGTTGATTTTCCTCCCATGCAACCATTAGTGCACATTTTGATATTAATTATGTAATTAATTATGACATTAATTACAATACCTACACTACAATGGGAGCAATGGTGGTAGGTGCATTAAAATCGGTAAGACAGGCTGCTGTGTATAGGGTCGCTATGAATAACAGGCAACTCAATGGCACCTGACAACAGTAACAACACCACAGCTGCCCTCAACTCACTCACTTTCTGTGATCAGATTCGATTCATCATCCTTCTGATAGGCCATGCACTATTTCAGCTGTTTTTGGATCATCTTGAGCAAGATTTTACTTGCATGTAACATTCGTGGCATTGAGGTTTATTTTGGGGCACATGCTGCAAAAAGTATTAATCTTTAATAGTTATGCCAAGGAGTAAGCATCTTTGTAGTGTTATTGTTTACCTTAACCATGCTTGGAAAAGTAAAGGATCAGCAGAAGAGAGAAAGACCTTCAGTGGATGGGCTGGTCTAGTGGCTGCAACCATTGATAACAGAGATCATACAGGGTGACACAAGATTGGGCAGGGTTTCTTTCATTTGTGCAGAGTCACTCTGAGTCTGTCAACTCGACAGCACCTGACAACCTCACAGGCTGTCGACTGTGTACCTGAAAGGTGAGCCACAGAGGTGAGCTTTATTCCAGGTTTGAAGGATGACTGACCGCCCAAACCTCAGGGGTTCTGTCAGGCTCTATTAGACCAATAAGCTTGGCCACTGGTAAGAATTTTTGCGTTTCAAAGCACAATTTTTGCCCACTTCAACCAGGCCCTTCTCCTGGGGCCCCATTTAGAGTGACCAGCTGTGGCAGCTGAGCCTCATCTAGTGCTTCTGGTCTGAGGGTCACGGATGCTGAGGGCTAGGAGGCCTGTTATGCCTTGGACTTATTGTTTCTATACAGCATTGCTTTTCTCCTCTCTCCTTTGGTTCAGGCAAGGAAAGGCAGATAGTTGTGCCTTAAATGACTGTTTACCAGCTTTCAAAGTCCCGGCCACTATTTACCAATGTAGGATGTAGACCATTGCCTTAATGGATTCTCTTATACCAGTTTACCTTAATAATCCCCCAAGGCTATGGTCCTGTGGCCCTAAGACCAACAACTTCTTCCCTCAGGGTGGTTGTTTACGATTAAGGAATATATGTAACTCTCCCCTTGTTGGTTCTGTTGTGTACGGATACACCCTCAGCATATGCTACTATGAATGCACAGATATTACCAGCCACATTTATGAGTACAGTTCCTTTCATCTGTCCATATCTATTCATTTTGCCGGATTGCCTATATATCCTCTTGTAAATCGATGTTTATTATTGCTGATACTACATGTTGCCAGATTGTGTATGCACATAATCTGTTTCAGCATTTGGCACAATGATCTGGTTATTTGTTTGTCATTCTACCCCTCCCACTGGACTGGGAGCAGGAACCTCTCTCTTTCCTTCTTGCCCCAAGGGCAAGAACCACTTTCTCTCCAGTTTGAGGCTCTCAGTGAGAGGAACAATGTCCATCTCATGGTAGTCACTCAATAAAGGCTTTCCATGTCTACGTTTACTTCATACTGTGGGCTTCTCTCTGCTTTCTTTGCTCTTACAATTCACCCTAAAGCATCTGCAAGGAATGTGGAAGTGGAGGATTAAAGAGCCTGAATGAAGCAAGCTCTGCAAACCAGCAAGCAACAGAGTTTGATTTTTTTAGTTATCTCTCTCCCCCTCCACTCATTTAGTATCATCATCTGACACGCTAGTGCTATTATCAGATATTAATTTAAAATGATTTTATAAATACCCTTATCTACTTTGGTCATATGTTTACAGGGTCTCTAGGATGTCTCTAGGATGTGAATACCTGTATCAAAGAGTCAAGTTAAAATTCCTCATTCCTCCTTTGCTAGCTTCATGGTTGTACATAGTTTACCTCACCTCTCCTCTCCTCAGGCTCCTTTTGGGAAATGAAGATAGTGGTACTGACTTCCCAGATTTGTAGGAATGCAAGCAGTCCTGTTGTGTAAAGGATTTGGCCCAAGACTTGGCAGTAGATACCTTAAAATTTGAGTCAGACCTGTGGGACTGTAATCCAGTGAGGTGGGAGCTGTAACCCAGATTAGCAGAGATTTATTTGATGGTTCCTGCAATAGGAATAGGGATAATTTGCTTCCATCTCCCCTGGCTGAAAACTACTTGAATGTGGATGACTCCATCTTTGCTTTCAGCCATGGGGATAAAATGGAAAGTTTGAGTCTGATGATAACCAACCACAGTGTTGGCTAGCTTGTCCTGCATGTATAGTAGCCTTAGTTCTCCAGAACCTGGCCCTAAGCTTGGAAGTAACTGGAAAAAGAAGTCTACAACATTGCACACGTTAGCTGCCCCGACCCAGTCAAGGGAGCTCTAGGGGATTAGTCCATAGAAAGTTGCCCTGCTAACCCAAACTCTTAGCCTTTTGGGTGCTTTGAACCCAACAGAAGCTCCATGTGAGAAAAATGGACATCTTCCTCCTGTAATTTACAGCCTTGGAAACCCAATGGAGAGTCAGGAGTGAGTGGGGTCCTGCTCAGTAGCAATAGGCTAAGTGAGTGTGTGACCCACACTGTGGTATTTTCCGTTGCTTCATATGCTTATGAAAGTTGGACAGTGATTAAAAACCAAAGAAGAATTGGTTCCTTTGAACTGTGGTGTTGACCAAGAGCATTGAATCTACCATGGACGACCGAAAGCACAAACAGATCCACCGTCAGAGAAGTGCAATCAGAATGCTCCTTATTAGAAGCAGAAATTGTAAGACTTTACTGCATATAACTTTGGGCATATTGCCAGTAAGGGCCAGTTGTTGGAAGAGGACATGATGGCTGGAAAGGTCAGAGAAGGAGAGAAAGACCTTCACCAAGATGAATTTACACAACGACTGTAACACTGAATGGAGAACACCAAAGATTCAGAGGATGTCACAGGGCTGGGTAAGGTTTAGATCTGTTATACATAGGGCTGCTATGAGTCAGAGTTAACTTAATATCACCTAATGACAGTAACAACAACAGCATACTGGACTTCAGATTCTTACTTGTAGGCTTGCTGATTCAGATGCTAATTTAAAACATAATTTGTCAAGTCAAGTATGACTCATAGAAACCCTATGAGCAACAGATCAAATCCTTCCCTATCCTGTACCAACCTCTGACACAGTGAAGCCCGTTGCTGCAATCATTGTGTCAGTCCACCTGGTGGAGGGTCTCCTAATCCCAGGCAAATTACAAGAAGGTTTATGGGAGAAACTGGAAGTAAATATAAAATGCAATTAAAAGTGTTAACTGCTCAGTATTTAGAGGGTGAATGGAAAAATCAGACACTAAAAAACTAATAAATTTGAGAAATATGGTTTAGTATGATA
The DNA here is from genome assembly GCF_000299155.1 of Elephantulus edwardii. Taxonomy (NCBI): domain Eukaryota; kingdom Metazoa; phylum Chordata; class Mammalia; order Macroscelidea; family Macroscelididae; genus Elephantulus; species Elephantulus edwardii. Next base: position 16,981,270 of record NW_006399806.1, read on the forward strand.
ATGGAAAGTCCTAAGAGATAACCCTTAACCATCTTAAAAAAAAGTTATATTATGTTCCATATCATTTGTTCCCAGAGGCAGAAAAATATGAAATATGCTTTGAGAAAGACTTCTGTTCAAAGTTTTGGTTTTAGTGGTCTGTAGAGTTTACTTATGTGGAACACCTCGCTCTCTGCCAATACCAAATAAATGAAATGTTGCTATATTTAGAGAGTAAGGAAAGTGGAAGATTTGTTGTAATAATGTGAGTATTCTGATACGTAAGAACAGCTATAAAGCTGGCATGCTTTTTAAAAAAGATTATTCAGGAGGAAACTAATTTTTATTGTGAACTTCTTGAAGAACAGACATTTTGCTTATCAGGTCTAAAAGGTTTTCTGGAACTCAGTGGGGTTTTGCTTGGATGGAGGGTGGAAAATGTTTGACTTAATCCATGAACGGATGGATGGATGGGTGGATGTTGAGCAGATGGAGGGATAGCTGAGATTATTTTGGCTTAGGTTGTATTTGAGAGGAATTTAATGGATGTAGATGAGACAGCCTAGGGATGTCAACTCCAAATCAGAAATGAAATCGTTTCTCTAGAGCTGGCTTCAAAGAGGAAGAATAAATTTGAGTGACAGAGAAACAGAAAGCATGTAGACCAGTGAGGAGAAGCCAAGAGTGGGATAATTATAGATGTGTAGCTGATTCTGTGGTATCAGTTAAAACCAAAACCAGTTTGAATTGCATTCCTGTCTCTGTCCTTCTGAGTAATCTGGGGCAAAAAATTTACATCTATACGGTCCATTTCTTTCTCTCATCAGTAAAACAAAGATGTTGGACTAGGTCATTCTATAAAGGCCTTCCCAGTTCCCACAGTGTATGAGTTTGTAGAAGGAAAATTTAAAAATCAGTATCTTTTACGCATCAGAACCAAAATTGAAACTCTAAACTAAGTAAACTAAGTAAACTAAGTGGTATAGATCAATACACAAAACAGAAAATTTCATTTCAAGAATATTGATAGTCGTGGGCTACAGTCTGCACCTTTTTGTCTGAAGCACATACTATGTAGTCAAAATGGCTTGTCCACACTTCCCCCCACCCTGCCCCAAATGAAAAGATTTGTGCCTCCCACATGTAGAGCCTGGCTTATTGTGAATGGCAGCCTACACACACGCAAATGAGAACTGGGGAGAGAATTAAATGTGAGGTGGAAACAGAGTAGACTTGTGAATGAACAAAGGAAATGTGTTTTCTCTGGAAGCCAAGATGTCAAAGATACATTTTATTGGTACTGTACACTTTCAGCTTTCGTGTAAATCAATATTCAGCCTCTTCAAATGTTCTAACGCTGCATTTCTGAAGATTCTATTGTGTGTATTAACTGGGGTGGAGAGAGGAGATGTCAGGCATTTTGAAATTCCAAACCTAGAGATTCATGGATGTGCATGATGCTATACATAGAAAATCGAAGGGTAGGTCGAATGTTCTTTATTTTTTATGTGAAAGCTAGAGCCAAACAGATTCCTTTATAAACATTTAACTTCTGAACTTGGACTTCTAGAATCTTGTTTTTTCTCTCAGAAAATAACTATGGAAAGAAAAGAGGGGAAATTGCAAGTCAGAGGGTCCTGAAATGCTTCCTTAGTCTCCACCTTTCCAGTCGCTCCGTTTTGGCAAACTAGCTCCAGAGCCTACCCCTGTCCCAGCTTCCACTGCCTGTCTTTATTCCTTACACTCACTCACATGAGCTCCAAGAGGCTGCTTTGGCTGCAAGGACATCCCATCAGGACAAACATCCGCTGACAGTCACTCCAGAAGCCATCTGGTTCAATCCTCTTCACACAATCAGAAAACAAAGTCCAGGGTGGTCAAGTGATTCACAGAGTAACACAACAAAGGGATATTTCTCTTCATTTCAAACCTACTGCTCTTTTCAGAGCCTCATCGATGTCAGATAAATAACATATGACAAGGAAACCAAAACCTTAATGAGCAAGAACAAAGCTCTTTATTACTTCTTCTTCTTCTTTTCAGTTAAAAAAAAACAACAACACATCTTTCACCTTTTCATATTGTTGCTTTTGTCTCATCAGCTTCTTGTGGAAAGATGACTTATTGCTTGGAAATTCAACTTGGCATTTCCTTTAGACAAAGGGATCTTTTAAATGAAGCCAACATTTCTTTTGGAGTATGGACTCCATTTCATATAACACATCCTAAGATTGATGTTTACTAAGTAGGTTGTTTAAATCCTGTTCAGGGCTTGGTTACATGGGCTATTTCTTTGTCTCTGCCTCTCCCTCTCTCTCCTTTTTCTTTGTGCTTGACACAAAAGGATGGGGCCCATAAGATCCCTGGAAATGGATCAGTGGATTCATGTGTGAGCTTTACAAAGCGCGGGAGCCAGGGTGTCATTAAATGTTAGAAGTCATTCAGTCACACTCATATCTTCCTACAAAGTGAAGAGGGGAAAGGCCTGTGTGGAAACTATCTGTGAAGCTTTGTGTGTTCTTCCTTCCTCACTTCTTGAAGGAGTAGCTTCCTTTTTCTGGCCTTTTGCTCCCATGGAGAGTATGTGGTTTGAGATTAGCTTTATTTTTCTAAATCTGCCATTAAGACTCAGCTGTTGTTCAGTGCTGAAAGTAGCTAAGTAATAGATTTTTAAGGAGAGCTTCTGGGTTTAACTCTGATTATATTTTCTTTCAAATGACCTGAGTCTTTCCAGCTATCCGTGCTCCTGCCACAGGCATAGCAAGGGAAAAAAGAATCAATCTTACCAAAAACGGAGAATCAATTGTCTAGCCTTAAGTATATTTCCAGCAGCAGTTTTTTCTAGGCATTAAATGGAGAAGTCAATTAAGGGAGGTTTCAGTGTGCCAGTATCCTATTTGTCCAGAAATGTAAATGGAATTTATGAGAGTTTTGTAGCAGATGCCATCTGCTGGACGCTTAGGAAATTGTAGTAAAAAAATAATGTCAACACAAAACGTGAAACTGTATATACTCAATGAATGGACTAATTGCTAATTAGAATAAATTTGACATCTAGGCCCCAAGTAAAGTGCAGTCTCTCTAATTTATTAACTATTATTTACATATTTAAGAGTGTTTTTCATTTGCATAGAGGTGTTCTTATTGATGTGTGATGCTGGTTACCTCAAACTCTCATTGATTGTAATCATGAGAACAAATGCAAAATAAGTACTCCTCCTTAGAGGAGAAAAAAAAATATTGCATAATTGTACTGTGGAGTGCAAATATATTAAATCCAGAGGTAACAGAGAAAATAAAGAGAGACAGATAAACTAAGGTTATGTAAGGATAGAGAGTAAGCATATCAAATTAAAACCACATGTAAGACACAAATATAGGCTAAATGGCTAATTCATTCTTTGAAGGGCCCTCTTAGCAGGCTAGATCTCTACTTAGCACCCCCGCACTCTTCACACTGTCCGCTCATGAAGAGAGTCTATGGATAAAGTCTATATTCCGTCAATTACCCAGCCTCCTTAGACATCACATATTACAGGCACGGTCTTCTTGTTTATGTGGGATCTCAGCTTTGGCACCCCCTCTTCCTGCCAGAGCAGGTGGTTTCACACTTTTGGGATTTGGTTTCTTCTTTTGTTGCATTGCCTACCCAAAGTCAGGCGGTTCGAATCCACCAACTAACCCAAGGGAGAAAGATGAGCAGTCATCTTTCTTCCCTGTGATTTGCATCCTCTCACTGGAAAGGCAGCTCTGGGTTTCAACTCAGGACTGATAGTTTAACAGTAAGCTGAGTTTGTTTAATACTGCTTGGCAAACCCTACTGCTTTTGTGAGTTATTTAAAATCAGTAAAATTAATTGTTGTTGTTGTTGTTGTTATGTGCCATTGAGTTACCTATGACTCATAGTCACCTTACGTACAGTAGCTCTGAAGCCTGACATACCGTGAGCCAGTCTCACTGACTCCGACACATCTACTTTTATTACCCCAGTCACTGTGTCAATCCATGTCATCTGGGGTCTTCCACTCCTGCGCTGTCCCTCAATGGCACAAAGTTATAATATATCCATAAACAGCAGATCTATACCCCCTAAAAAATAAATACTTCCATCTAGAGTTGTGATTTAGAATTAGAGCATTGACAAATAGAAGGCTCTACTTTCCCATCAAGTAGAGAAAGATGTTAAAGTATAAAAAAAATTCAAAGTCCCATTCCATTCTGTGTCTGCTAGGAAATTCCATGGGAACTTTGCAGAGACCCATAGATTACTGTGAAATTGTTGTTTTCTTCTCCCAAATTTATTACATGACAAGCTCTCAAAGCAAAGGCACCCATGTTGTCAGCACCATGTTCATTTCTGAGTCCCAGATACGCATTTATGGCTAAAGGGAGGCAAGGAGAAGGCAAAATACAAAACAGCTGAAGAGAGAGAAGAAAGATGATCCTAAACGTATCAACTACTCATCCACACGACTTCCTAGTACGCTAGTGTCTCACATCAGCCACTGCTAATGAGAATGTTGCCCCTTATTTTCCTTTCAGTTTACAAATGGAGGACAATTATATAATCATGCTAATGAGGTAATAGAAACATAAATACACAGGAAAATGTGATAGGATTTTCTCCTAATTCATCAGCCCTCTTCCCTCCAGCTCCCCTACCCCCAAACTGGCAGAGTCTCTAGCCCCAAAGGATGTATTGTTGGCTATTATTTATAATAAGTCCCTCTCCTCTTGGCACGATATCGAACAGCTGCTGGTCTATTCTCTGCCACAAAGACCAACTTCCTTCTTTTGCTTTGGATGATTGGAAAAGAAGTTAAGGAGAAGAGTCATTTATAGTCATGTTGCAGCACCTCTATTTTCTTTTATGTTTATTTATATTACTTCCATTTATGTCTGGGATTTCTGAGATAATCAAGATCATTCTGCTACAGACTTCTCATTTAGGGAGGTTCTAAATGGCAGTTGATAGGTTTTATTTGTTTGTTTTTCATTGAGCTGAACGTTTTTGAACTCCAGGCTAGAGGAAGTGCTAAGCGTCTCCTCTACGAGCACTTTGGGAATCAGTTTTCCTCTCCCTCCCTCTCTTTTCACTAACAAACTGGAAGCTGTGTTCTGTGTTCTTTGGACAATAAATTATTCTGGGGTTTTTTTCTTTCCCCCCTTTTTTGTCACATGGAAGACTACGTTTTAGTCAGCTTACTGTTCTCAAAACTTAACACAGAACCTGCTCAGTGAAGGGTGGTGAATGAACTGAGCAGAGTACTAAACAGAATTCTGGTTTGTGCTTGGGTGGTGCTCAGCTGTCCTGACAGACTAGCACTTAAGTCTCATCCGAAACTTTCTGGCCAGCCAAATCCCATCACCTGAGGCAAGGACTCTTTTTGAGACCTTTTGCCTTGAATTATGTCTGATTCCTGACCTTCTAATAAGCAAAGAAGAGAGAGGAACACAGAATTTCACAATCTAATCCCCAGCAGAAATCTCAGCTGGATGCGGAGTCTTCAGAGAGACCAGACCAGTTTTAGTAGAATGCTGAGTGAGCCTTTCCCTTGTTGCTTTAAGAGTTGAGGAAAACTTGCACAGCAGGAAACAGTCCAAAAGACCCCAGATACAAAGAAGATGCAAATGACTTTGACAGTCCGGTGTGTCACCACTCCCCCATAGACCTCCTCTCATACAGAATCCTTGTTGTAGTACTTTTATTGTTACATGTCATCAACTCATAACTGCATCAAGAAAGGCCCTCCAGCAATTTTTTAGAGATTATAAATTGCACATCAACTTAATTTTTTTTACTAAAAAAAAAAACAAACCAGAAAGAATTGATGCCTTCAAGTTGTGGTGCTGGATAAGACTCTTGAACATACCATGGACCGCCAAGAAAACAAATAGGTCTTTCTTAGAGAGGATAAAACCAAGTTTCTCCTTGGAGACTAGGATTTTGAAGCTCTGTCTCACATACTTTGGGCACATGGCCAGGAGAGACCAGTCCTTGGAGAAGGACTTCATGATCAGAAGTGTGGAGGGACAACGCAGGAGAAGAAGACCCCAGATGAGATTAATTGATACAGTAATGGGCAATGGGGGTTGGTGTGTCAAAATTAATGAGATTGTCTCAGGACGGGGCAGGGTTCAGAGCTGCTGTACGTAGGGTTGCTATGGGTTGCAGGCAATTTGATGGCACATAACATCATCAACAACAACATATCAAATGCCCATTTTTTTCTCTTGCAAGCAGCTGGTCATTTCAAACCACCAACCTTTTGGTTGACAGTGTATATATCTCCTTACCCACTAGGCCACTAGAACTGACTTTTTATAAATAGATGCCATCAAGTCACTTAAAACTCATAGCGACCATATGAGCAATAAACTGAAATCCTGCCCTATCCTCACATTCTCCTCCACTCTCAAGCCCATTGTTTCAGTCACTGTATCAATGCATCTAGTTGAGAGTCTTCCCCTCTTTCAATACTCCTCTTCAGAATCTTTAATGAGTTTATTATCAGTTTTAATCACAGAATAATATGTGGTAAAGTTATAAATTACTTAAGTCATATTTCTTGAGTTATATTAATACTAATAACAAAATGGGGTTTTTTTTTCAGTTCTCTCTACTAGAACTATATTATAAGAACCACAGATGTTGCAAATGGTATGTGGTCAGTTTAGAACCAAGAGGTTGCTGGTTCAAACTCACTCAGGAGTATCACAGAACAGCCAGGCCTGCTGATCTGCTTCCACAGAGCCAATCCTCCTTTGAGCCTCACAGGATACACCAAAATAAATCCACAGCTATGAAATAGTGAATTGCAGCATCATTAATAACTGAACAGAAGCCTTTTTTACTGCTTTCTTTGTCTTTAATTCATTCTCCAAAAGGTTCTTAATATTGTTTCACAAATACTAATTACTATAAACACCAGAAAATGTTTAAAAGTCAGTGAGTGTAAAAACACCAGCAGCAGCCAAAAGTGCTTTTTAGCACATGCAGAATGAAACCAATGGTTTGAAGTTTTGTTGTATTTGAGTAATAACACCTCTGACTGGTGCATCTAAAAAGGCACAAAAAGTAAATTAGCACTGAGTTTGGCCTCATAGCTATATGGGCATGCATCAGATGAGTATTGGCAAGATCTTTTTGTTGTCATCGTTAACTACAGGGGGATTTTTATGAAAGAGAATAAATTTTTGTTGGAACATTGGACAGAAATTTGATGTACAGTCATCTTGGTTTATAGACCATAGCCCTCCAGCCTCCATCATCATGTCACTGGATAGCAGTGGGACATCAGAGGAGACACTCTCTGCTAAACAAGAAGAAATAACAATCCAGTATTAAAGTTTTGTCTTCTAATAAGACTTTGTGACAGGTGTTTAAATGAGTTCTTCCAGGTCAGTCCCAGCCAGTAAAGTGAAATTGGAACAGACCTGAATTTGTAAAATATGGGTATACCAAAATGAAAAGCAGAACAGGGCAAATTATGAATCAACACTGTGCTTGACTCATATCTTATCTCCTTCTCAGGAAACGTGACACCAAATGATTGGCAGAATCAGAAACCATAATGCCCAGCTCAATGATGATGGCTTACCAATTCTTTTGAATGAGGATTTGCTCCACAGGCCTGGCAATAATCCAGTCTCCTTCATTACCCTCATCATAGAACTCACTGCTCCTCTTCTGAAGCTCTCATTCCAGGGCTTTGACTTGTAATTTTTCCTGTCCTAACTTCTTTTTTCATATATTCACATTTAAAAATTCACTCCTGCTCTGATTTCACTGCAGCAGCCATGACTGAACCAGTTCAAACTTGTTCTAAGTCCTGGTTTGAAAGTGAGATGGACTGACTGCTGTTCAAGGCCATGGTTTTTGCTAAGGATTGAATAGGAGCATAGTGGAGTGATTTAAGTCTGAGACTTTGGAGTTTGGCTGACAGGCAATGGATCTCTTACTGCCTTACATGTTAGTATATAAACTTGGCTAAATAACTATTACTAATGGCTGTTTTCCTCCATAATAAAAATAATTCCTTTCCTGAAGAAATATGCACTGGAAAGTTGACAATTTCTATTTTGTAGGTGCCTTTTTGTAAGAATTTTTATAGCATTCTCAACTTTTCAAATATGTGTTTCAAATGTGTCATAAAAATTCTAACCAGCCTAGCTCTATGTTCTCTGTACTTTTGTAACCTACTAATAAGCACTTACCAAAGAATTTTAAAAATGTTGTATTATTGTTAGGTGCTTTCCCGTTAAATACAACTCATAATAACCCTGTGAACAACAGACCTAAATTCTGCCTTATCTTGTGCCATCCTCACCATTTCTGACACACTTGAGCCCATTGCTGCTGTCACTGACCCTCTACCTTTCTAAGGTTGACATCTCTCTCCAAGGAAGAGACTCTCCTGGCAACACGTCCAGTGTATGAGAGGCAAAACTTCTCCATCCTTGCCTCCAAGGAACACTCTGGCTACATACACCTTTTCCAAGATGTATGTGTGCATTTATTTGACAGTCCATGAGGACTCTTTTCCAACACCACAACTCAAAACATAAGGAGCTAAAGTCAGTGCACCTTCCTTTTCAGTGCTTTGTAAGTAGTAAAGAGAGAACGGTTTATAGAGCTCTGGTGCATAGTCTATAGGTTTTAACTCTGCAAATCAAAAGACTGTGTCTCCAATGGTTCAAATCCACCAGCAGTATCTTAGGAGAAAGATGGGCCATCTTTTGTTGCTATTTACAACTTCTGAAACCTAATGGAAGTTCATTAGGAATTAGAATAGACTCCACAGCAGTGAGCTTGAGTTTTTGAGGGAGAATACAACATGAAGAAATCAAAGATTCTCACCACTGGGCCAACTGGCAGCATTATGATAGATGGTGAAGAGATTGAGATTAACAGGCTTAGTTTCCTTGGCTCCACAATCAATACTCTTGGTACCAGCAGCAGGAAATTAAAAGATGAATTGAATTGGGGAAAGTCTGTTGTTAGGGGCCTCTGCAGACTACTGAAAGCAATGACATCAGCCTGGAGACTAAGGTGCACCTGATCCAGGCCATAGTCTCTGCAATTGTTTGCTATGTGTCAGAAGGCTGGACAATGACTAGAGATGATAGAAAGAAAATTGATGTCTTTGAGCTATGGTGCTGGAGAAGAGTATTGAATATGCCATGGACTGCCAGAACAAACATGTTCATCCTAGAGAGGATGAAGCCTTGGAGGCAAGGATTCTGAGGCTTCATCTTTGGGCTTGTTGGAGGGAAGGACCAGTCCTTGGAGGGGTAAAGGGATGGAAAAAGAGAGGGAGACCATTGATGAGATGAATTGATGCAATGACTGGGGTAATGAGGGTAGGTGTGTCAGAGACAGTAAAGATGGCACAGGAGAGAGCAGATTTCAGGGCTGTTATACATAGGTCTCTATGAGTCACAAATGACTCGGTGGCACATAACAACAACAACAATAACACTATAACATAACACAAATGCTAGTCACTGCAAATGTTTTATTTCATCTCGTACTAAGGTGATTTCTGATTGGCAAGTCTAGAGTGTTCACTCTCCCCACCCCACCCCCAACCCTAGTTATGATCTAGAAGCTGGTCAGTTTATGTGACTTGGCAGAGACTTGAGTCACAATTGTTGTTATTGTATGCCATCAAGTTGAAATCGACTCATAGCTGACCCTCTAGGAGGTTTTCAGAGGCAATAAATTGCACAGGAGGAGATTCCGCATCTTTCTTCTGTGGAACAGCTGGTGGATTTGAACTGTGTGCCTCTGTGTTGGCAGTGGAGCTCCTTACCCCTGAGCCACCAGCGTGCCCTTGAGACACAGTTAAATATGGGTAAACTCTTCCCTCATTATGCTCCTCATTTGTCTCCTTGACTCTCTTGATGACTCATGAGTATTTACAGGACGTGTTAACAAAAATAATCTTTTTCCTCCTTGTGACTTGAGTGAAAGTTTACAAAGCAAATTTTTTTCTTTTCAACCATTCTTTTCCCTTTTATTTTAGGACATTAATCAAAATGCAATGTAACCTCTCCTTCCTAATCCCTCCCACTGATTCTCCTTTTCATGAATCCTTTTCTCCTACTCCTTCTGCCTCTAACGTCTTCCCTGGGCAAATGCTACCCTTTCCCTCTTGTATGGTTGATTGTTCTAAGAGATGAGTATCTCCTCAGTGTTACTGTTCACCTTTTAGGCTTGTCTACAGGTGAGCTCTGCTTCAGATTTGAAGAGTGACTAAGGTCCAGTCACAGGGATACGACACAGTAGAGACAGAGGAAGGTACACAGAAAATTTTTAAGGATATACTCAGTGTTGTTGTTAGATCTCCCCCAGAAAGTAAACTTCACCTTTTAGTCAAAGGGGAAAGCTCTGGTGGTATAACTGGTTGTTGTGAGGTACTTACGGATGTTAACCAAAGGAAGTCAATATGACATCAAGGCAAACCTGCAGTGTCCAGAAGAAGTCTTCCCAGGCCCAACTGGACATTCAGATTTCCAAAATTACCACACTGGACGAAGGATATGGTGGGCGTGAAACAAGGCAGCACCAGGCGTTCTCCGGCATTATGATCTGTGACAAGGAGATGGTAACCACATTGGGAAATTGAAGGAACTACCTTCACCTAAATCGTTAAGCCCTACAGGAACCAGTAAGCCTTGTCATGACTCCAAAGACAGTCTGCACGAGAGGCATTGCCAGTTACCAGAACCGGTGCATTCAGGGATCCGTAAGCCTGGCATCTCCATTGGATATTTATAGTTCATTTGTAGTTCGTCCAGTCCAGATGCAGTCTACCAATGAGGGGTCACTTTTACCATATGCAGTGTTGCCTAGAAGCATAGTTGACACATACCATCTTTATCTGTTTCCAGGGAAACCAAGCTAAGAAGTTAACCAAAGGTCAGATTCTCATGCGAAAAGGGAAAGAGTTTTTGTTAACTCTCTTTCCCCAAACCATCTAAATAGTTGTTTACTATCTATCCTCAGAAATCTACCTCATATTCTTTTCCCAATGGGTTAAAGAGCTCTTTCTTCATGTTTGCTGTGAATATTTCTCCAAGTAGAATAATATAGGTGTGAGCATGTCAGCCCCTCAAAATGATTCGAAGCTCAGAGATCATTGACACCATGCAGCACTTCACACCAATCATTCCTCCCAACATTGCCATACTTCAAATAATTGGTGACGCTTTAACACACACACAACCATACACTTCTAATCACAGGAGGGACATCAGTTTCCCCGGCAGCTTCACAGATTCACCCACCCCTGGAGTCATTACACATGCATCTTTTGCCCCTCTTTTCAGGGCTTTTATAAAGATAAAATGAGGTCAAAGAGGTGAGTGCGTTTAAAGGGTGGAAACGGTCATAATAAAAAAAATAATAATAATTCAAGCTAGCTTCACTGTTTAGAAAGAATCAGAGTGCATTCCGAACATGATGGGATAGGGTCAGATCTACTCGAGTGAGAAATGCAAAGCAGTCCTTGCTTTTCCTGATTTGATTTATTACTGGCAATAACTATCTTTTCTCTAAGTACTTGGGGAAATTTTTGACCACTGGGAGCCACTAAATTCTCAGTTCATTTCACCTACTAAATAGTCAAGAGGTGACAGAGATTTTGTATATTAACAGTTTGCATTAGTGAAAGGATTAAGCACCCCATTTATTTCTCTGCCTGGATGATGATGGTGGTTTTTATTTATTCGATTTTTACTATGTGTCAGGGACGTGCCAGTTGCCTTACTTCTATTACACTCTCTGGTTTAGTGCTCAAGTTTTATTAACTCAAGAAAGCAAAGCTCGAAGAGATGACGAGACTTGCACTAGGTCACCCAGCTGTATGTGACAGAGCTAGGAGTTGGATCAGCCTTAGAGTGAGTCCGAGTCCCTTGTTCTGTGCTCTGTGATGTCTTCATGGAAATGTCTCACAGAAACTGTGCATGAGCAATAGCTCAGTCTGCAGATGCAGTGGGAACATAGTTTCATTGCTTTTTAAAATGACTTTTACTTCCTTTGCCCACCCACAAAAAAGAAAAAAAAGACTTCAATTGAAATAATGAAGTCAAGAGTAGATGGAATTTTATACAAGACAAAGGGAAATCTTCATTTTATTTGAATTTCTCTCTTCTACTTTATATAGTTACCTATTCCACAATGGAACTTATAATGCAAATGATAAAAAAAGGCTTAGTACAAAAAGAAGTAAAGAAAAATAGAGCAGAATGTGGGGCTTTTGCAGTCACTCCTCTGCAACTCATCCTGTCAGAATCTTTTTAAAGGAAATGGTAATTACAACTCATTATCTACCTTGAAGACATACTAAATAACATAAGAATAGGTTCCAAATCAATAGACCCCCTATTTGGTATATCAGGAAGCATCAGTGGCTCATTATAGTGGAAAGTTTAATAGCTTTAAAAAAATATTAACTGCATGTTTTATCTACTTATAATGTCCTAGAACATGTATTTCTGCCAAAAAAAAAAAATCTAAACTCATCTACTATGACTAGCACATTCTTATTTATTTGTGACTAGTTCATAGATCTGTAAGAAAATTAGGCAGTTTCGACACCAAATAAGCCTGAAAACTTGCCTATGGGATACAGAAACATATAGACACATGGGTATTTTGAATCCCTAAATAGGTGTTTACTATAGATCAGACCAATTTAAGTTAGAGGGGGGAATAAAAGAAAAAAAAGAAGCTTCATCTGCCAGGTAAAACAACTGTTTTCTTTAGGAAACCAGAAAAAACCTAGTCAATCATACATTATTTCAAGAACTAGAATAAAATAGCTAATTTAATCTTATTTTCTTTAACTGCTTACTTTAAAGGCATTCTCTTGGAAAATAACAACATAAATAAAATGAGTGGTATCCCCTTCCTAAACAATATGCCTCTGGAAACTCTATGAACTTTGATAAATGTCGATAGTTATAGAAAGGCTTCAGGCCTTTTGTTCATAGGGCCACTATGAGTCGTGTTCGACTCGAAGGCAATCAACACCACCACCAAGAGGAAGCTCTGGTGACCTAGTGGATAAAGAGTTGTGCTGCCAACCCAAAGGCAGATGGTTTGAATCCATGTGCTGCTCCAAGGGAGAAATATGAGCAGTTTCCTCCCATTTGACTAACAGCCTCTGAAAACTTACTGCAGGGTCAGTGATAAGTCCATTCCACTTGATGGCACATCACAACAGCATATGTAAAAGAGAACTCTCATATCAAGTTGTGCTGTTAACTCAAAGGTGATCCGAATCCATGAATAGCTTCTTCTGATGGCAACTTCCAGCCTCAGAATCCACAGTCAACACCTTTGGTCCCAGCAGTCTGGAGATCTTGAGACACAGAGCATTGGGAAAGTCTGCTGTCAGGGACCTCTCCAAAATCCTGAAGAGCAATAATATCAGTTTAAAGACTAAGGTGCATATGATCTGAACCATAGTCTTTCTAATTACCTGCTATGGATCTGAGTGCTTAGTGCTGGACCATGTATAAGGATGACAGGAAAAGAATTGATGCACTTGAGTTGTACTGTTTGTGGAGAGTACTAAATAATCTATGGACTGTCAAAAAAGTCAGATATGTCTTAGAGAAAGAGCAGCCAGAGTGTTCTTTGGAGGCAAGGATGCTAAAACTTCATCTCATTTACTTTGGGCATGTTGTTGTTGTTGTTGTTGTTGTTGTTGTTGTTATGTGCCATCAAGTCGCAACTGACTCATAGTGACTCTATATACAGTAGTGCTGAACCCTACTCTTTTGTGAGCCAGTCTTACTGTCTCCAACACACCATTACACACATTACTGTGTCAGTATGTCTATCTGGGGTCTTCCTCTCCTGTATTGTCTCTCCATCCTTCTAAGGATGATGTACTTCTCTAAGGCCCATTCTCTCCTGGCCACATGCCCAAAGTATGTGAGACTGAGCTTCAAAAATCCTTGCCTCCTTGGTTTCACCTTCTCCAGGATAGACCTGTTTGTTCTTTAGGCAGTCCATGTTATGTTGAATACTCTTCTCCAGCACCACAACTCAAAGGCATCAATAATTCTTCTGTCATCCTTAATTATTCTTCAGCTCTCTGATAGATAGCAAGTAATTGCAAATACCATGGCCTGGATCAGACACACCTGAGTCCCTAGACTGGCATCATTAACTCTTTAGGACTTTGGAGAAGTCCCTGACAGCAGACTTCACCAATGAAATTTGTCTTTTGATTTCCTGACTGCTGGTGCCAAGATTGTTAATTGTGGACCCAAGCAAGCTGAAATTGTTAACAACCTCAATCACTTCTCCATCTGTCATGGTGCTGCTACTTGTCCCAGGGGTGAGAAGCTTTGTTTTCTTAGTGTTGAGCTTCAGTCAATATTGAAGACTGCAGTCCTTCACCTTCTGCAGAAAATGCTTCAGGTCCTTCTCAGTTTCAGCAAGCAAGGTTGTGTCATTTGCATATCGCAGGTTGTTGATTGGTTCCTCTAATCCTGATGTGACACTCCTCCTCATAAAGCCCATCTTCCTGAATGATCTGTTCTGCATACAGATTGAAAAGGTATGGAGGCAGGGTACATCCCTGACACACTCCTTTCCTAATTTTGAACCATGTATGTTGTAGGAAGAGCTATTTCTTAGAAAAGGACATCAGGCTTGGAAAGTTAGAGAGTCAGTGAAAGACATGAAGACCCTCAGTAAGGTGGATTATTACAGTGACTTTGACAGTAAGCTCAAGTGTGTCAGGATGACAGAGCTGGTGCAGGATAGGACAGGGTTCTGCTCTGTTCTTCATAGAGTCACTGGGAGTCATACATGACTCGATCAGTCAGTAGCAGTAAGTCAGTGGCAACTTGATGGTTGTTTTAGGGAGCTCCATGACCATATTCCTTAGGAAGTTGTGCTGCTAAACCCAAAGACTTCACGTCTTTGCAGAGTCTGCATGATAAAGAAGATGAGCAATCTCTTCCCATTTTATTTACAACCTTGGAAACCCTCTAGAGGGTCAGTGTGAGCCGATTCTGAATGGATGACAGTGAGTGAGCTGTGTGTTTTTAAAATTGCTTTGTATTTAAAAATCACCTCCTTCCTGCTTCAGAGTATAAAAGACTAGGTTTATAGGCAGCGCAAGATGGACTTTATTAGAATAGTTTCATCCTCCCAAACTTTATTGTTAAGACCATCAAAGGAAAACAAGGAATGAACATTTTTGTTTTGTTCTCTTTGATCAGCTAGTGCTTTCACAATGTTTTTCTTTTGTATTCTTATTGTATTGTATTTCTTATTGAGAAATCTAGATTACATTGTTTTCAGTTAACTCAAACACTCTTTAAGTGAAGTTAAAGTAATGTTAGCGGTGGTGTGTGGAAGTGAGCAATCTCTTCTGTGCATCGTCAGAAAACTCACTGAAGGGTCAGCTATGAGTTGTATCCAACTTGCCAGAAATAAGTTGAGAGTTAGTGAAAGAACCTCGAGAAGTCTCAAAACATACACGTACAGTGTTGTTGCATGTCCCTGAGTTAGAACTGACTCATAACTGAGCCTCTAGAGGGTTTCAGAAATTGTAAATCTTGCAGGAGGAGACTGACCTTCGTTCTCCCGTGCTGGATTCTAACCACCTATCTTTGGGTTGGCAGCAGAACTCCTTACCCACTAGGCCACCAGAGCTGCCTGCATGTACATGAACCTTCATTAATGTCATCCAAAGGTAAAGAAACTGAGGCTAAGAAAATGAAGTGACTTGACGAGATTTTTTATCCTAAAATACCTGTACCAGGTTTTGAGACAAAGCTTCTTGGAATTTTTATTAGAAAGTGGGTTGAGTGGCAGGAAAACAAAAGGAAATTTAGAACATGGACTTAGTGGAAATAAGCATTCATCCATTCATTCAAGAACTGTGATTAACTACTGCACGCCAGCCCAGTGTCAAGCAGGAGAGGGAACAGGAGGAAACAGTTCCTGCACTGATGCTAACAGTCCTGTGGCTTAGTTGGGAACTGAACAGACAGGCCAGTCAAGGACTCCAAGAGATCGAGATGTGTGAGCAGGAAGGTGCAAGACACCAAAGAGTTTTATGTAAATCTGTTTAGAGTCTGACTCAACTGGGCATTCACCCTGACTAAAGTACAAGCCTAGTTTTCGCCTTTTTCCTGCTTAAAGCTACAAGTTTATGGTTGGAAAGTAGAGCCTATGAATCCGAGGACTAGACATAAAAAAAGAGCTTCACCCTCTGGATGATATAAACGATTACAGCCTTAGCTACCAGTCAAAACTCTAATGGCTGGACCTCAGAGGAAAGGCTGCCAATCTGCTTTCAAAAGATCACAAGCTTTTGGAAGTCCTGTAAAGCCCATTTCTACACTGACTTGTGGGGTCACTGCAGAATCAAGTCAGTAACTTAGTCCAGGTCTCTAAAATAAAGCTTCTTTTTTTTTTATTAAATTTTATTAGTTTTAATGAACATTTACAGAGATTTTGGGTTTTCATTCATTCATTGTTGCACCATTCTCTCTACCCTCCTCCCCAGTTTGTTCTTCTTCCCCCGCCATCCGAATGTCTGTTTTAATTGTCCAGTTGCCACGGTGCTTGTCAAAGTCAATTCTGATTAATCTCCTTTGTCAGTGTG